>NC_072380.2:31997803-32300833 GCF_028885625.2 Pongo pygmaeus | reverse complement strand
CCATGTAGTTTCCATCATGTTGCCTTATCGGGAAGCTCAATAGTCAGGGTGGTTACTTGATCCCTAGAACTAAGCTATTCAATTCTCCCACCTAACTTTTCAGACCACCAGTGGTTTTTTGGTTCTACCAATGGATTTTGGTTCTCCTGCTTAGATTTCTTTTGATATCCAACAAAGAATACTGTTACTTCATCCCTAGTGTGCCCACAGATTCTCAAGTTTTCTAACCTTGCCACCCTCTGAGATACCAGGAATGTATGGAAATTTAGACCTATGTTGGATTCTTTCATAGCTTTTCACTGGAATTCTTGGTTTCTAGAACAAACGTATGCAATATTTTGCTATCAGATGAGATTTGGTGCATTCACGGTGATATGGCCATAGACTAATTTGCTATCATCAAGTGGATTTCAGGGAGTTACAGGTTGACATACAGTTAATACATACTTTCTTTGCATACCAATAATTACCTTGAATTAGCAGTAACAATGTCAGCTAATAGACTAGGGTGGCAGGAACTCCATTTTCCCTCATTCTTCCTCAACAGGACAACTTAGCATCTATTTCTTTTCTTTCTCTCCTTGCTTTCTGTACTGGCCTTCATTCTCTGTATTAAAAAGTCAGTCTAGGGCAGATCACAAAGGGCATAGCTGTCCTTAGTGAGAGGAGGGATAAAATATCAAGAGTATGGACCTCCTGGGGTTGCTTCTTCTTCCTCAACTGATGGAGCCAGCTGGAAGCTCACCCCTGTACTGTATCCTACTCCCACCAGCCTTCTGCTTCTCTTCCACCTCTACCTCTGACATACTTTGATGAAATTCCCCAAATCCCAGCCACAATTTGGCCCCACTGTAGATTCTGCTGAATTGCTAATTTTTTTAGAATTGCGGGAAGCCCTGGCTCTCATTCCCAGGCATATGAGAGATGAAAAATCCCCTGTCCTATTAAGCACTAGGCATAATACAGTATGCCTTCTCCAAAAGAATTATTATAGGTGGTTATTAGCATTCTCTACATTTGAGCCTCTAAACTTGAGTTCCTGGACAAGTTCAAATGGGCTTCTATTCCTCTTAAAAATGCATGCCTATTTTTGCGTGCACGTGTATATTTATCACAGCAGGCAAATTTATTAGGAAAGGGGATACGTAGGTTTTTATCCAATTTTAAAATTGTTTTTGACTTGAAAGTGGATGAGCAAATTTGCCTAGTAGATGAATTCATGTGATGCGTTTTTTTGTGGATTTAACCAGTTCAGCAGTCACTCTTTGGGACAATTCCTTCTGTATTACAAACAATTCACTTAAAATCAACTTGTGAAACATAATGCCTTCTTGTAAATTGGAGACTCACTATATTAATGGAAATAGTTTAGTATATATTGATGTGTGAATTACATGCAGTGTAGGCATTTACTATTTAAAAGTATGTTATGGGAAGTTATTTCATAATCATTGATTGTCTCCTGCATTATCTGAGTTAAAAGTATTAATTAGTTGTCCTTAAAATAGAGTACTTACAGATGACTAAAACCAAAGTTTTAAATCTTTTTCAAGTATGTGTAGTGTCTAACATGTAACTCTAGACATGTTTGAGTCTTTTTCAAATATGATGTATAAACTCTTTAAAAATAAAAGTTAAACTTGGAATATGTGACAAAACCATCAGGGTTTCTTCAAATAGAAGAACCACAAAGTGTTCTCTACAGCTCTACAGCTTGCAAATGTTCATCACTAACACACAAAGTGAAGAGCTATCTCCCTATGAAGACCACAACTTTTAGAAAACAGCATTTCCCTTTTATTCCCATCTAGCAATCTTTCCCCTAAAGGAATAGCTGAACAATACATGCACAGTTAAGATTGCTAAGGCAGAAACAATTATTTAAATCCAGTTGTGGAGCTCTCATGATGCAACATAAATAGCTAAAATAGAAACAACTAGAGTCTTACTTTTAAATTTTGCGCACTTCGCCTAACTCACTGATAAGGCATGTCTAGATGGGGCTAGGAATTTTCATTTTTCTCTCTCTTTCTGAAGCTCTCCCACTTTCCTCACTGTAATTATTGCAGAGGGCTTGACGGATAGAGGAGCTTCACTGACAATCTCTGAAACCCTTTTCAACACTGGAATTTTATGAACAACACCCAAAGGCACTGCGCCTCATAGGTAGAATATTAAAGTATGGGGCCAGAGAATACAGCCTGGCTCTAGATCTGATCTGCCCCTGTTCTTCCAGCTCCTCCTCTCTGTTGCCAGGTCCCCCCTGCTCAGATTTCTGCTTCCAGCTGCATCATCTGACTCTCTCCCTTTCATTTCTTGCTCATTTCCCCAGCAAGTATAGAGACTTACATTTCCGATCCTCATAGATTTTCCCGTTCACCACTCAAGTTTTCCCTTGAAGCCATGCTTTCCAGAATCAAACCTTCCACTGCCCTGACCTTCATAGCCCTGTTCTACACCTAACCCCACCTCACCTCAATCCCAGACTCACTTTCCCGATTCACACCTGCCTTTTACTTGCAGAATCCTTTGCTAAGAGCTCTGTTACCTGGAAGGTTATTTTATTTTACTTATTACTATGGCTTTTATTTTTGTCCAAAATGAGAGCCCAATTTTTAGCTTCTCTGTTCAGTAAATAAACAGAATCCTCAGGTCCTTCTGCTTTTTATTGGCCTTTATCTCAAACATTTTCCAGAACTTCTATCCAGGTAGCCTCTAGACATGTCAAGAAATAATATTTCTCAATCTCCAATTCCTGGGAATCTCTCTGGGCTATGAATATGCCATTATTTTCCCTGGTACATGAATCCCGTGCTCCTTCTGCTAATTTTTTTTTATTTTTTAACAGCTGTCTTACCTCATATTGATATACATTCCATTTCATATAGATACCCCTTAGCTATTACATTTCTTCCTGAGACAATTTCCAGTTTATGGTTTTGCTATTTCTGGCCCCTATCCTAGTTGACAGCTGAAAAATGACAAAGATAACACAACATATCTTACCTTCTTTGTTGATGCAAATGTTGACCATAGGTTGACAAATACTGAACTCTTAAAAGTACACTAAAAATTTATAACTTGGGTTTTGACCACAAGGAAACAGTTTAGAGGATAATTTGCAATAAACATGGGTATGTTTATTGGGTATGGGCACTTCTTTACACACACTTTTCTCTTTTACTTGAACATGTGCTGAAAGTGAAGGTCGAGGTCCTTTATAGCCTCAAAGGCACTGAGATGCTCAGGAGCCTGCGGGCCAGGGGTCTTAGTCTGTTTGGGCTGCTATAACAAAACTTCTTAGACTGAGTCATTTAGAAATAAAATAAATTTAATTATCACAGTCTGGAGGCTGGAACGTCCAAAATTAAGGCGCCAGCACATTCAGTGTCTGGCAAGGGCTCACTCTGCTTCATAAAGAGTGCCTCTTGCTACGTCCTCACATGGCAGAAGCAGAAGGGCAAGAGGCCCTAGGGTACTCTCTTCAACCACTTTTATAAGAGCATGAGCCCATTCATGCACATGGAGAAACCCTCATGACTTAATCACTTCCCCAAAGACCTTATCTCTTGATTATATCACATTGGGTACTAGGATCCAACATAGGAATTTTGAAGGGACATCAATGTTCAGACAATTTAGCACCAGGCTTCTTGTCCCTGTAGCTACACTGACTCTTAGTGGGAGATGTTCTCAAATTACAATGTGTATTTTCCACTAAATTGTGGCATTTATCACTCTAGAAGGCTTTCAACCTTTTGAGTTTTTTTTCCCTTCATGTACATAAAAAGGAATACAAATGCAGTTTGTAAATGCTACGTAGCGTTTGTTGCTCTGCATGGTTTTATTTAATTGTGTTTTGAAACTCATATAGGACACATCAGGGTGCCTTCTTATAAGCAAATGGATATGGTAATAAAGCATTTTAATAAATTCAATCAATATATATATAAGGATGATTTTTAAAAAATTCTAGCCCTTGCTAGTGCTGCCAAGAAAACCAGCATTATTAGATGAAATAATTTTAAAGCTGAACTCAGTATTGATTGATCCTTTTATTTAGTATTCCCCTTGAATTTTATGTTTCTAAAGGTTGTACAACAGCAGACAAAATATATGACCAAACTCTGTTTTCCAAATTGGGACACTGACATCTAGGGAAGGTAATTTTTTTCTATAAGCTATTGCAACTGGCTGAAGAAAACTATTTTAATTTATTTCTGGGCAGAGATAATTATATGAAGTTCCTGGCAGATAGTGGCCATTTTACCTCATTCTTCCGCCTTTTTCTTTAAAATCAAAACAATCAACAAATATATTCTGAGTGTCTCCTGGGGATACAAAAGGATGCTCTAGCATCAAAAACTTTATAACTTATTTTTAAAGAAAACATATAAGCCCATAAACATAAATCCTCCGTATAAACTGCAGAGAAATTTGTATTAAATGATTTGTTCACTGCAGTGGACATTTAGAACAGAAGCGCATCCCTTCATGTTGGAGTGTTCAGGAAGTCTGCATGTTGAAGCTGGTTAAGTTCCTGAGGGAGGGGAAGGCATTCCAGACCAGAAGACATGCAGGAGCAAAGGCCAGACATCCGAGGGTGCATGCTTCATTCAGAAAACTGAGAAGAGACCAACTGAGATGGGAAAGAAACTCCAAATGAGAAAATTGTCTGCATTTAGCATAAAATAGCTTTGAGACAGGTACAGTCCAGGCTTCTTGAAGGCTAAGCCTTATCTTCTTCTCTGTAATTCCTTCTAAAGGCTTATACTACAATGTTTTTGCAAAAGTCACCAAACAGAGTGACTAAAATTATCTTTTGGAGAAGCAGGAAAAATTTCATTAGTCCCACTTTGAGAATGAAAAAAGTAACGCTCATGGTGTTGCTTGCCCAAGTCCACATAACTGGTAGACTCTGTGATCAGGCTTCATGTCCCCAAATATTTATCTTGTCAAAGTCATTCTTAATTACATTCCTGCAGCACATAGGTCCTGGATAATAGATGCCCAGTGTAAAATAATAGAGGTGATCCAGACCCTGATCTTAGGAGTTTAGATGGGTTCCCAACTCTACAACTTAATAGCTATAAAGACCTGAGGAAATGACTTAATACATATCTGAGTTTCCTTATCTATGATTGCAACTTACAATAGAAACAAATAACACATAACTTACTGTGGTGTTGTGAGGATTTATTGAAAGGGTGTCTACATATTGCCCAGAGGATATCAAATGCTCCTCAAATGTTAGTTCTTCACCATCTCACCCACCTCTAATATGCAAACACATCTATTACATTACTTCTAACAGAGGTCATTTGGCTTGGTCTTACTCCCAAAATCACTCATCAGTGCTTGAAAATCTTTCTAAATTAGCTGAGGGAGTACAAAAAATTAGCCAGGCGTGGTGGCGGGCGGCTGTAGTCCCAGCTACTAGGGAGGCTGAGGCAGGAGAATGGTGTGAACCTGGGAGACGGAGCTTGCAGTGAGCCGAGATCGCGCCACTGCACTCCAGCCTGGGCGACAGAGAGATACTCAGTCTCAAAAAAAAAAAAAAAGAAATTTTCTGTAAGGACTTCATAGTGGCGAGAGTCTGAAATATGGAGCAAAGTTCAACATTTGCCACTTCCTGCATGTATTATGATTTTGGCACAGTGGTTAGTGCTTGGGTCCTAGGGCCTGATTCTGTGGGTTCAAATCCTGCCTCAGCTCTACTGGCTGTGTCTACCTGGATAAATTATTTCATCTGTCTCTGCCTCAGTTTCCTTATATTTGAAATGGGTATATTTATAGTATCATAGGCTTATTGTGAGATTTAAATGAGTTAAGACACTCAAAATACTGAGGAAATATATTCAACAAATTTTAGCGTCTATAGTTATTATTATTATTATTGCCCATAATAACAAAAAAAACTTTGTTTTCACATTATAAAAGACTCTCACAAGTACTTGTTTATTTGACCACTATGTTTATCCAGTGAGAAAGGTAGAATAATTGTTATCATCCCCATTTTATAAGTTTCATTTTTGGAGAGGGGTAAATTACACATTATTATTTAAAAATATTTCAAACAACAAGAGAAATTCAAATAAAAAAATAAAGATAATGCTAAATTCTACCATAGAAGAGGAAACCACCACTAGTATTTCAGTGAACACCTCTCTAGGCACCTGTGTCTTCACATATATATGTGGATAGGTGTGCTGTTATGAATGGGATCATATTCAGAATCCATTTAACAAGTATTAATTGAATACTAAGCTTGGACCAGAAGACAGTGATAGTTAGAGGGAAGTGGATGATCTGAAACACACTTAGGAATGAAAAATACATCACGGTGGATTAGATATGAGAGATGATGAAAATTAGGGGATAGGGATAATATACAGGTTTTGCCTTGTATAATAGGATTTATTGGTGAGGATTTACTTAGGAGGGAAGAGTATTATTCTGTGATACTTTTACTCATTCATTTATACATTATGGTAATTGCCCAGGGCAATCAATACACCTATACATTTTCATTTTTAGTGACTGCATAGGATTACATAGTATGTACAGTTCTATATGCAATTAAACTATTCCATATTGACATTTATTTAGATTGTTTCCAATTTTTAAATAATTTTCAACAAAACTATGGTGAATATCCTTATGAAGACATTTGGTTTTTTACTTATTCAATTATCTACTTAGTGTACATTCCAGGAAGGGGAAATTGCATGGCCAAAGGACATCACAATATAAATTTGACGTATATTGTCAAGCAGTCCTCCAGAAAAGCTACCCCAACTTAAGCTTATATCAACAGAACTAGAGAGTGCCCACTTATCAACACTCATTTACTCTTTCCAGTCTTGGATACTGATGATCTAAAGAAAGAAAGGAGGGATCTAGAGGTGAACTATAGAGGGAAGAATGGAAATTAATGCTTACTACTTCTAAGTATGTACACATTTTTCTAGATATTTACTTCTCTTATTAAATTCTCATGATAATATCTCAATCTCTGCTCTTCAGTTTCTTGTTACTTCTTGGGTACATACCCTTTTCTTTATGGTGTTTTACTTTCCTTAGGCAGCTTTTTGGAGAAATTAAAAGTATCCTAAATGACTTAATAGCTTACACCAATTCATACATAGAAGGAGTGGCAAATAACACCATTTTCAGGAGACAAATATATAGTAAGATTAACAATTACAACAAAAAATTGCTTTTTTAAAAAAATATTATTTTCAGCAAATTATGAAGCTTAAACATGTTGTCTCATGTCCTTTGTTAATGATACCAAACAAGGTTCAAGGAATGGTCAATTTTTTGATTAATTAAAGGTCTCAACTCTTTTGTGCCAATTCCCTTCAAGAAAAATCTTCCCAATATGTTTGTCTGTATTTCTAACAGTAAATACAGCATAAAGAAGAGAAATGGCAATTTTTTACATTGATTAGGGATCATTGATATGCCTTGAATTTATCATTCTAATCATTTTAATGTAGAGGAGGAAGATCCAGGAGATGAAACCTGGTATCATAACATGCCTTGAAATCTACAGCTATGATTAATTCTCATCGAAACAGTTTTGTCAATGTCTATCTTTTCCCCACAGGAAAGTGAAATCAACAAAGCTATTCAGTAGGAAGTTATTCTTAAGTTCCAATTAAACATTTTGCCACCTTTCACAAGGTCTCTTTGGAAGACATCAGTTTTTTTAAGACACTTAAAGGAACCAATGAGAAAAAGTTCCCATATAGTTAAAGAGCTTCCCTCCCTTAGTTTAATACAGAAATGTGCCGGTAAAAAACATTCTGGTTCTGACTCTGCACTTTGCTCCAGAGGCACTGGGCAATTAGATTTCCCATTTGCTCACATGTCCTTGATATACATCTAAAATTTCCAGGTACAGAAACTCTTCCCAAGAAATTATTAGAGTCTAGCTGCCCCTGCTCTGGAAGACCCAAGATGAGATTTACATTAGACTTTTGCTGCTGTACATCACCTCCCATAAAAACTGTGGTCACTAGGAGAGTATGTGGCATCTTATGGTTAGCACAGCTTCACAAAGAACCTAAAGGACCAGTGGTTATACTCCCACTTTCCAAAGCCTGCAGAGAAGTAGTGAATTTTAGAAGAAACAGGGCATCAGAAAACACATGGAAACATCTGTATTCCCAATGCTGCTGATAATAAACACCCTAACACCATTTACAGAGAGGCAGGCTCTCATGATGGCTAATGTCTTCTAAAATTCATAGGATTCTGTTATCTGTATATCTTCAGGGCTGGCCCATTGCAGTAACTTTATGAAAATTAGAAAAGGCACATCCTCTGGGGTAGACACAGCGCCATGCCTGGATTAATTCCTAATAAGTAGAGCACTAGTTGATTTCAGCCCTTGGCTGGGCACTTTGTACAATGCACAATATACCATGATCATACATGGTGGCCAGCAGGCATTACAGAAAAGGGCATATGTTCTAGACTGAGTATTGGACTTGGGGAACAAAAACTTAGATTTAAGATTAATTGGAATTGTGCTAATATATCTTTATGGGAAATATACTCTTTGTCTATATAAATGCCCTCTTCATCTTGAAAAAAATTTAAGCCATAAGAGTGGCATTCATCCTAATAGGTCATAGAAAGTTACAGCTAAATACTCAGTTCCTTCTGGTTCAGGTATCTCAGAAAACAACCACACAATTTTTTCCTTCTTGATTGTTTTTATGCTTTTTCTGAAAAGTCTCTCTTTGCACCTTTCTGGGCCATCATTAGATACGGCAAAGCACAGGGGAGAAGGTAAAGGCTGTGGTTGAATGTGGTTATGTCTAAACCCTTAGTTTTTTCCACGTGGTTGGCTAAGCCAGGTGTCACTCTGAAGATTAGGATATCTCGCAGAGCTTGTGAAACCTCAGTCAAATATATGATCTCAGCAGCTTTGCTCTGCAACTCCTCACATACCAACAAAGAGGAAAAGAAAAGATTGAATAACAAATCAACAAGAATAAGTGCAATAGTTTTCCCTCAAACTTCATATTCTATATTAAAAAATTAACACACACACACATACATCAAAACCCAGCAATAAACTTAGAAACTAGAACTGAGTAAAGGAAACAGGCAACCCAGGATCCAGTGGAGGTCTGAGAATCTGCTGCAGTTATTACATTATTTTCACTTGTTCTCATAAAACTATTTTAAATGTAATGAACTTGTTTAAGCGAGCATCTCCAGGGATCTATCCCAGCTTGACATTTTTAGATAAAGGAAAACCGAGACCAAAATAAAAATATATAAACAGCAAAAATGCTGAGAATGGTACCAGCCTGAGTCAATGAAGGGAATTCCTGCATGCACTCCATGGCAGCTGCCTTGCCTAGTGATAGGTGAATTACCTGGTGAATTACGCAAAACAGGCAGCCTGATTTATAGAACAGTAATGGACTTATGAGAATTTAGTCAAACCTCTGGCCACATTCTATATGATGAAACAAGAATTTCTGGCTAGTGCTACAACCAGGCATGCAGGTCTTCTCCAACACACACACACACACACCCCTCCATAAACACACATACTATATACAGCTGGTCTTCAGATTCAGATACTTCACTACCAGCAATCACCATCTGTGACATCTGTAACTAAAAACGATCATCTGAGCTCAACCATTTTCTTTCTTTCTACTTCTTTTTTTTTCCTACATTGTCATTCAGAATTACTGTCCTTTGCTTTATGACTGAAGAAGCTTCCAGCAGATCATGATCGGCTTGCAGCTATGTTGCTTTGTCTCTCTCAGTCTCCAGATGCCTCTGTGTGATAAGGGCCACCCTGTCTCCATTGCCGATTGGCCTGTGATGACTGTCTTGTTCCCCAGCAGGCTCCAACTGGACTCATCATTCTAACTGCTTTTCCCATTTTAGCTCCTTACAAGGCAGATTATAGCCTCATGGGAGGAGAAATTGATGCTAAACATAAATGCACACAAATGGCAGGCAGATAATGGGAGCCCTGCATGGCAAGATATGAAATCAAAGTGCGATCAGTTCTATACTGATGAGCCAATGCAGCAATTCTCACCAAACTACCACTGCTTCCAAAGAGCCTAGAATGTACAGATTTTCTGGTAGCACACATATGCCTGTGAGCATGAGTGGGTATGTGTATTTATTTTCAATGGGCATAAACTGTTGACTTTGGAAGAAGAGAAGGTATCTGAAGTGTTGGGTGGAATACTTGTGGAGTGTAAACTTTAGGTAGGGACCGGGCTCGAGTCCTTGCCCTCACTGCTCCTCACATTTCATCACCCTGTTCTTATGTTGATCCCAGAGAAGTTCCCTGAGAAACATGCTTGTCCAGCATTTGACGAAGAACATAGTTTATGTCACTGCAATTTATTTCAACTCAGTGGGGCACTAAGAGCTGGATACATGTTCAGCTTGGTAGAAATACTGGGGAAGGGCAGTAAAACAAGCAAATAAGGTCTCTGCCTCCATGGAGCTCATGGTCTGGGGAAGAACAGACATTTTTTGTACAATTTTTATTATTCTTGCTGTTAGTGCAAGATATTTACGTATAGAATCATCCAGTATCAGGAAATTTCTGGTTCTAATTGACTTTGATTTTTTCATACATTCTATATTATATTATTAGTGAAACATCCAGGAATACTAGCACATGTGAAATATTTCTCCCCCCCCCCAACAAAAAAAAAAGCCATAACACCTTGTACTCTAGACACAGGTTATCTGCTCTGTGATCTGCCCAATCAAGGGCAGTAGCAGGCAAGTCACATGGATCCCACTGTCCCCAAGCTGAGAGGCTGTACCTTAGAGGCTGGTGGGCCAACAGTTGACTTCAGCTGCTGACTGACATCGGAAAGTCTGCACTTCACATAATGGGAAGAAACCTCCGTCTGGAGGCTTTAATGATATGACAAAAGAAGTAACAGGACTTTGGTTTGCCTCATGTTTATGACACAAAGACCTTTCTTAAAGTGTACATACAACTTTGTTTTCTGAAGACTAAGGCAGACATAAGTATACCTTTAGAAACCTAATCCATATTCTAACATGTATCATTTTCACTGGACTCTATCTTTTAAAAAATACATGCCTGATATAATGCTGTATTTGTACATATGTATTAGCACTTTTTAAAAAATATTTATTTCTTTGTCAGAGACCAAATTCTCATAATGTCATTGGTCTAATGAATCATTTGTAAGTTCAAGGGAACAAATCCCAAAGCTGGATTTTCCTTTTGCTCTGTGCTTCAATCCTGTGTGTAAGAAAAAAGAATTGTTGAGTGGTTCTCAATAGCATTTGAGCTTCTGGCCTCTTCCAATTTGCTAGGCAGATTTTCTCCATACCAGTAGCTGGCATACCTCAGCTAGAAAAGACAATTTCTCCTGACTAAACAATACGTTTAGAAACCTAGTGCTTGTAGATTTGATCTGTTGGTGGTCTTCAAAGTTCGATTACACATGAAAGAAGGAATAATCACGCCGAATATTGATTTTCCAAAGCAATACTCTGTCATGCTCTTCAGGGAGATCATATAGCATAGGAAGTCTAAAAATTAGCATAGCAAAGTCATTAACACTCACACTAACAAGCACAGTTAACTATCTCTGCAATCTGCGACTGGAAATAGTGAAAAGGCAGGATTATATATACACATACAAATTACTTTCACCATCCTCAGGCAAGGGTCATTTGGACTTTCAACATGCTGAGATGAGCTGACTGAAGAGACCAACCAGATACCCATCCCTCTATCAGTTCAAAAAATGTCTAGGGTCAGGCAGAATGACATTCCTGGGGTTTTAGGGTAGGCAAGCTATAAGCGTCTTTACATTTAATTTTGTTTATGCAGTGCAAATAGACACTAATAGCTGGTTCGATCCCTTGCCCAGGAAACTGATGGAGAAGAACAGCCACTTTCAGAGATAGCAACAGAGTCCAAAGGCTTCCCACAGAGCTGAAGATTACTAGCAAAACTCCAGCAGTGGGAACTTTCCTGAACAGCTTTATAGCATCAGGAAAATTAGGCATGGAAAGCAAGCAGACATCCTTTATCTTCAAACTGGAAAAGCAATGAGTTCTGTTAGTCAGAGTTATAAAAATTTCTTATTGTTTATTGTGCAGTACCCCTTGAGCTGAGCAAGATTTTGGCACAAGTCTCCATGGAACAAACGTGTATGCTGATCTTTAGCCAGAAGAGTTGTCAATTTTTCAAATGTTATTCAGATATTAGTGAAAACTTGTGAATATTTTGGATGCATGGAGAGATATCTCTCCATGCATCATATATATATATATATATATATATACACATATACCCACACACACACGATATGTATATATACATATGTAAAGTGTGTATATATACACACACACACACACACACACACTTAACTATCTCACATCTCACAAATGCCACATTTTTAGACATCAAAAAGGGATATTGCAAAATGTTTCCCTGGCCAAAATTTCATTTCAGAAACAAAAGAAAGACGAGAAACACGGCTTATGTCTCTATAAGGTACTAGCAGTTCTTTATTAAGAATACTAACTAACCTACTAATACTTCTCTAGTGAATTCTATAGTGCCAAAGAGTTAGTGGCAAATCTGCATTGAGCCCAAATTCGTCTGTTATATACAATGGCTACTTTATCGCCCCTTAGCAAGCTTGTTGCTGCCCTGGTACCACATTCCTTGGTCATGTCCTGAAACAGCCAACTGACCTCAAATCCCTCTTTTATTCATTTACCAGTCAATCCACTACTACATATTTTTTATTCCTATGTGAAGTTTCCTAAGAATTAGATGAGAGGGAAAATACACATTTCCTGTTTTGAAAGAGTTTAGGATACTAATAAGATTTCTCATAAGTACCAAATACCAGAATAAAATAATTGACAGAGAAACAGAGAGAGAAACGGAGACAAATAGAGAGAGAGTGAGCGAGAGAGAGAGACAGAGAGAGAGAGAGAAGGTGCATAAACTTAAGGGCTCAAAGGTCAACAGTACAAATCAGAGTGTAAGTTCTAGCAAAGTGCAGAGAAAGGATAAGAGGAAATGAAATGCTCTGGAGAAGTCAATGGAGGTGGAGGTTGTCAGCCTGAGTTGTGACTTGAAGTACTTAATTAGTTAGAAAAGAAGAGGGAAACCAGGTACATGGGTGGCTCATGTCTGTAATCCCTGCACTTTTGGAAGCTGAAGTGGGAAGATCACTTGAGCCCAGGAGTTCAAGACCAGCTTGGGCAGCATAGCAAGACCCAGTCTCTACAAAAAAGTTAAGAAATTAGCTAGATGTGGTGGCATATGCCTGTAGTCCCAGCTACTCAGTAGGCTGAGGAAGGATGATCACTTGACCCAGGAGCTTGAGACTGCATTGAGTTGTGATTATGCCACTGCACTCCAGGATGGGCAACAGAGTGAGGTCTTGTCTCAGAAAAAAAAAAAAAAAGAAGAAGAAGAAGAAAAGCATTTCAGCAGGTGGAGAAGACATGAGCAACAAAGAGAAACCAAGAATGACAGGAAGACAGGAGGACTATCTACCTGACTGAAAGGGAGAATTTATATTATTGAGCAGAAAAACTAAGGTTGGATAGGTAGGAAGGATTCAGATTGTCATAGGTTTTGAGTTATCACTTGAGTCTCTGCATTAAAAAAAACAAAAACAAATGATACACCACTGCTTAATGACATTGCAGACATTGAAGAGATGTGCAAGTATGGCTGACAGAAATGCATCATCATGAAGGACTGCCCTGACCTTCAGCGTTGTGGCTACAAAATCTAGCACTGTAGTATTCAAGCAATTCCTTTCTAGAGCGAGGGACTAGACATAAATGGCCATAGCTGCTGGGTCCCTAAGGCACCTCTCATCAGTTAGGTCAATATGTCAGGCAGGGGAAGAAGCCTTACTATTCCACTGCATCTGTGGCCTTGAAACCCATAGCTCCTGAATCCTCAAGTCCTTGAGGCAATGCATTCCAGCTGCAGATAAATACCTTAAGCAGTCACCTCAGGCAGGGCTAATTAGGAACCTCTTTCAGAAGACACTTTGTATCCCCAAAGTCAGCTACATGGTTCTTATTGCCAACAATTTATCATGCATTGTCTACATGGTATAAACATGCATTCTCAACTTGCTATTTATGAATCTTATCTTTTTATTTTATTTTTTATTTTATTTCATCGATTTTGGAGTACAGGTTGTTTTTGGTTACATGGATAAGTCCTTTAGTGGTGACTTCTGAGACTTTAGTGCATCCATCACCCACGCATTGAATCTTACCCTTTCAAAGCTAAAGGTACACATAGGTATACTTCTTAAAAAGCAAATGCACATGTTAATATGCCTGCTATAACTGGCCTCTACATTTTAAATGCATGCCTCAAATATTTCTATTATTTGTCTATATGTAACAGTGATATTTCTTTTCAACACATATTACTTTTTCAGAGATCAAAGGTTCCTAATATCTCATTTTATTTTACAGTAATTTATGACTGGTCAAGTAAAACCAGGCTCCTTTTCAACTTTGTTTCATGACTGTGCAAGGAGAAGGGATGGCTAGGTGGTTCTCGCTCTCATTCCATTCTTTGTCAGTTACCAGGTTGTTAAGCAGATCTTCTCCCCCAGGTGCTTGCCTTCTGAAGGGGAGAAATGGGGGTCAAAGGACTTCCCTCAAAGAGACAGTTGCACTTGATCTTGAATAAAGACTGAAATTTCATCTGGCAAAAAAAAGGACATAGAAGAAGAAAGATTTCATACCAAGGCACTGAATTAGAGGACAAGGTTGCGATCTAGAAAACTTGACTCTTTGCATCTACCTGGGTACTCAGTCAAAGAAGCATGGAAGAAGATAGGTCAGAATGGTTGCTTGAGGTCAAAATATTAAGGATTATTTTATGCCATGCTAAAAACAAACAATTTAGTCATTCATTCACTCACTGTTGATTGACTGATTGATTGATTGATGGATTTCTCTTTTGAAAAAGTGCCTGCCTGAGGTTTAAGGGAGGAAATCAAAAAACCAAAATTAGGTCTGATCATATTGCATTAAAATTGCTGTGAGCTGGCTGGGCATGGTGGCTCATGCCTATAATCCTAGGGAGGCCGAGGTGGGTGGATCACTTGAGGTCAGGAGTTCAAAAACATTGAAAACAGCCTGGCCAATACGGTGAAACCCTGTTTCTACTAAAAAAAATACAAGAAAGTTAGCTGGGCTTGGTGGTAGGTGCCTATAAACTCAGCTAATTGGGAGGCTGAGGCAGAATAATTGCTTGAACCTGGGAAGCTGAGGTTGCAGTGAGCCAAGACTGCACCACTGCACTCCAGTCTGGGTGACAGAGTGAGACCCTCTCTCAAAAAAAAAAAGAAAGAAATCGCTGTGAGCCTCCTGCCAGTCACAGCCTAGGAGCTTGCGTGTGCTCTGAGCCAGCAGAATTGTGCATACCAATGTGTCCTGGTTACTGTTTCCAGCTCTAAGAAGGGGGAATGCTGTCTTCTGACTGGCAGCGTGTCTTTGACATGAAATCCTAAAATTTGTGTTTTGGGAGAAGAATGCGTTGTTTGTATTCCCCTGCTTGAGGGACCCCATGCTGAGCTTTAGATGTTTGCCTTCCTTGGGTGTTGGGCTTAAATGCAGATCCTCATAGAGAGCACAGACATTCTGTCCGCAGTGAAACAATGATATATTCTATTTATTGCATTGGTACATCGCCCCTGATGTTTAAATCCACTCACTATTGTCCACACTGACGCTGTGTAGCTGCTGTTAGTGTTTGCCAAATCAGCAGATGTGATTTCTAAATATGTAGAGATGAGATGCAAGGAACAGGCAGTAAGAGGGCTTTAAAGGGGTTCTCTATTCTTCTCTTCTCCAACAAGGACACCTAACATTCTTCCACCATATGAAAATCCTTTATTGTCTACTCCAAGACGCTTCAACATCAAAAGGATCCCAGCAGACACAGGGTATATTTTAGGTGGCTTGCAAATTTAAGAAAACTTCAATCTTAATACAATCTTAATACAAAGCTGCTTTTGGCAGAAGAACTACATATACAATATACACTTAGGAATGAGTGAGAGAGGATTCACCCAGAATTGAATCAATACTGACTGGCCTGCAGCAGCGCATAGACTCTCAGAAGGGAGGAAAAACAATTTCCTGAAACCCAAACAGAGAGAAGCCAACCACATCTCGAAGGATGAGGATGGCTGGCTGTGTGCATCAGGGGTTATCAAGGAAAGTGGAGGTGGAGAAGAGGAGGTATAAACCTAGAACCAGAGACTGGATTTGCACATGGCTCTCCTTTTATGTATCCAACTGTCTATAGAAGCAGCAGATCATCAAATACTTGGAATCTCACGACACTTGACATATGCATGCAATTGTGCAGACACAGACAATATCATCTACATTAAATTGCTTTATAGAAAAATATCTACTTAACTGCTCCAGACGGCTAATGTCTTTTTTTTTTTTTTTTCTTTTGAGATGGGGTCTCACTCTGTTTCCCAGGCTGGAGTAGAGTGGTGCAATCTCGGCTCATTGCAAACTTGGCCTCTCGGGTTCAAGTGATTCTCCTGCCTCAACCTCCCAAGTAGCTGGGACAACAGGCACGTACTGCCAGGCCTAATTTTTGTATTTTTAATAGAGACAGGGTTTCACCATGTTGGCCAGGCTGGTCTTGAACTCGTGACCTCAAGTGATCCATCTGCCTCGGCATCCCAAAGTGCTGGGATTACAGGCATGAGCCACCATGCTGGGCCATAATGTCTTTATATTATACAAGAAGACACTGGTGACTCAGTGGTAAAGGAGCTTCCTACAATTAAATTAAAAATTCATCATACAAATCATGTTTAAAAAAAAAACCCATGTTTATTGATTCACAATTGAATAAACCAGATATAGAGTACATGCCTCTGTAAAATGTAATTACCTCCTTATATACCCTGAAAGTACATAATGTATTCAGAACTAGTTTCATTAATTAAGTATAGTTGATTGTCTGTGCTTAGCCAAGTACTATTAATACTAAGGTGTCACATAAGGCCCAATTCTTTAATATGAATTATGACATCTAAGCATAAGAATATAGACTTTGGTTGTGACAAATGATTGAGGAAAGTATTCATCATTTTAGAACCTCTTAGAAATATCTAAATATGTGGGCTTACCTATTGGCACTTTACCCCACAACGTTCAAACACTGGTCTTCCTGGATTTGCACACTCCATTAGTAGGGGGCCATTGTCAATGAAGAAAGAAGATATATGATCATGCATTAAGGCATTCTTATTAAATGTCTAAAGCATAAACCCATCTACCTGTACCATGCTTGCATCAAACCAACTGAATATCAGTACAGAAAGATGTGCCACCACAACCACAGAGCTCAAGCAGACCAACACAATGGCCTACCATCTGTGAAGAGTAGTGAAGGATCTGAGATTTTAGCCTATCCTTTTTTCAAAGTTCACCTGCCACTGTTTCATGGATGCTAGCAGGGCACATGAGACTTTGGGTCAGAGACCAAGGACTTTATGACAATAGCAGTGGTTGAAGTGTTTGCATTTGTATAGGTTCTCTGGGCCCCACTTCTCACAGGGTGATATGAAAAGGGCCAGGTGACAACAGTACATGCAAGAGGTTTGTATTATGGGAGAGGAACCATGTGCTTAAGGAATCTGAATATTTTATAATGGGCAGTAAGTTGTCTTGATCTTTGCCTCAGTGGGAGGCATTAGCTTCATTATCCTGAACAGCAACTGAACTTGCCTTTGCTCTGCAACAGGCCACTGTATCTTCCAACTCCTGAACCAAGAGAGTTAGTGACTCTGATCGTAAGATGAGCAAAAATGCAAAGGGCACCTAGAGAATGATCTCCCTACACCACCCTCATCTGCATTGTGTTTGATTCCTCACCTTCCTGAATGACTGCCAACCTTCTCTTTTTCAAAACATCTCAATAATCACTCCCGCATGGCTGTTTGGTTTTCTTCTACTTTGCTTTTGATCCTTTAGAGTTTCTTTTGATTTCTTTTTATGCTCACCTGTAAATGTAAGAGTACCCCTGGGGTCTGTCCTTCTCTTTCATATCTATAAGTACTATTTAGGTGATTTCATATAGACCCTTAGCTCTAAATACTAGCTCTGTGTTACAGGCTCACAAAATTTCATCCATGTCCTAATTTCTCCCATGAACCAAAAACTTGTCCAGCAAATTGCCCACTTGAAATTTCTTCTCAGATACTCAGAAGATATCTCAAAAAAATGTAAACATGGCTAAAAAATAACAAGTAATCTTGCCTCCTGATACTCCTCTTCTCTCAATCTTACCCATCTTAGTAAATGCCAGCCTCTACTTAGTTGTTCAGGTTGGAACCTTTGGAATTATCCTTTAATTCTGTATTTCCTTTGTGCTCACCCTGCTAAGCCAGTTCTTTAACAAATCTTGCCTCCTCTACCTCCAAAACAAGCTCAGAATCTCCTATGCATCTTCACTACCACCACTACCCTCCACCAGTCACCAACACTTCCCACAAGGACTCCTATAATAATCTTCTAACTCATCTCCCAACTAGTTTCCATCCTTGTCCCATGCAATTCATTTTCCATACACAGTTAGGTAGTCTTTTAAAAATTTAAGTCAAGTCACATTATTCCTCAGCATAGTCTTCTCCAATGTATTCTGCTATATTTAGAATTAAACGTAAACACCTTAGCCTGGCTATAAAGCTCCCATGATCTGGCCTTGGTTCTCTCTTCACCCTCATCTTACACCAGCCTTCTTCCTACCTTTTCTTCTCCAGCCTGTGGTCTGTTCAAGAAACAGAAGGAGGTTCATGCTGACTTTAGCATCACCATGTTAGGTATTTGCCATCTGTGAAATCTGCACCCCCTACTCCTTGATTTTTGCTTGGCTTTTCTTTCTGTCATTCAGATCTCACTTTAAGTGTTATTTTATTCATGAATACCTGATCTAAAATAGCCATCTGGTTATTCTCAAGTCAAATCTTTCTACTTTTTGTTTGTTTGTTTAGAGACAGGGTCTCATTCTATCACCCAGGCTGGAGTGCAGTGGAGTGATCATAGCTCACTGTATCCTGGAACTCCTGGGCTCAAGCTATCCTCCCACCTTAGCCTCTAAAAGGCACTAGGATTACAGGCATGAGCCACTGTGCCTGGCCTCATTCTACCTCATTCTACTTTAATGATCTGAGTAATACTTATTAATATCTGGTATATCTTGCATGTGTGAACTTAATTTCTCATGAATGTGAGCTCCTTGAGAACTAAGGCCCCTTGTATATGTCTCATTCACTTTGATATCTCCACCATTTAAATAGTACTTGGCAGGATAAATACTTTTTAAATAAACGAATGAAAAACTAACTGAATGCCTTAATAACGTCTGTAAGAATTGGCAGGAATAGGGGTTCCTTGGAGAATAAAAGAGATAACTAAAACAATAGGATTCTTTTTATTATCTTCTGGTACAGTCTAATTGATGCATGTACATGAAAGGTATCTGGCCATTTGGAGGCCTTTATTTTGAAGACGAACTACTTCAAATTATATTTTTTGTCTATAGGGAAATTTTTAAGCCACTTCCAGGTAAATATAGTTTCTAAGCATCCTATCTACTTAATAAGCAATTATACTTAAAATTAAACAATGTTACAGAAATAATGTATAGACTTGACTTTGCTGTCTTACTTAAATTAACTGCTTCATTCATATATTTAAAAAAGTTTTTATTGTCTTCTATGTGTAGAGTCTTCATGATGTAGAGACTGAAATTTTGACCGTGAACAGGGCAGAAAAGGGAGTCCTTTCTTGGTAGACCTTACAAGCAACAAAATGTAAGATGCAGAACCAACCACCTATAAGTTGGGCACCACTCCTTGGCAGAGTGTAAAATTCTTTTATCTGGATTTTTGTTTTTAAGTTACTAAAGTTACAGACATTAGCTAATATATGTTTTCCAAAAAAAAAGTGGCTGAAAAATAATCACTTAAATTATCCTGTGGCCCATAAAAATATTTTCAACCTGTGCTTTAACCCATTTTGAATAATCTATGAACAGGCCAAAGAAATGATAACTTTTTAATTTGAAAATTTCTAGTCTACCACTTTATTGCCTTGAGAAAAACTTTTAATAGCCTGCTGCCTCCATTTCTTAATCAGAAAAACATATTAGCAAAACAAACATTTCATTTTCAAACCAACAGGAGATGATATAATAGATGTAAAACCCATGGGCCTTTTCATAAATCTAGTTTTCGTATGAAGCATTAATAATGAGTGATAAAACAAAAAATGATTATCTCCTAAATTAGGTCATGAATGTCTATTATCATCCCTTTAGGAAAGAATGAAAATATTTCTTGGAAGAAACAATACTAAGGTATCCAAACCAATAGCTATTTGAATTGAATAAATGAAATGTTATCTCAGCTCCTGAATGAGTATCAGTTGAACCACTTGGGTTCCTGTCATTTTCTTCCTTGTAACATCTTGTATAGCCCTGATGAAATGTAACTGGGAAAAATAACCTTGAAATTGGCTGTGGTGGGAGTTTTACATCACAGAATTTGGCAGACACTAGAACTCAGGGACTTCTCCATACCCACTTTTTCTAAACATCCCCTACCCACCCTGCCTCACCCTCTAAGAGCTGATTGTTACACCAGCACACCACTGATTCTAACACACAAATGCGTATACGAATTCTTTTTCCTGCCATTATAAAAACATGTGCACAGAAATGGGCGCCCTGGGGTAATGATGTTGGAGAAGCTTCAGACAGCTCTGAATTTGACAGGTGTTCTGAAATAAAATCCAGCTTGTGAAATCACACACAATCAATGAAACTTCCTAGCTTTTAGAACAGTCTCTTCATAGGAAGAAAGAGAGAGAGAGTGGGGGGGGAAGGGGGGAGAAGTGGGAAGGAAAGAGGGAAGGAAGAAAGGAAGGAAGGAAAGAAGGAAGGAAGGAAGGAAGGAAGGAAGGAAGACTGGCCAATTTCTTCCCCAAAAGTGTCTATTTCTCATTTATATACCACAGAATCTGACAGTATTATAAGCCTGTAAAACTTCCTTAGCTGTAAAGATGGATGATTAAACTGCTTTTCTGTTAATTAAAATAAAAAGAGAGTTTTAAGTGAAAATAGGAAGCGAATTCTCTATTTGAAAGTGCACTGGTGCATAGATTTAAACATTATATTCCATAAAGACAGCCCATTGTGCTAATAGCAAAGCAGTAAACACTATATTATCTCGGATGTGTTCTTCCATCCATTCACACACAAACACAACCATTTATCACAAACAGCCACTTTCTTACACCCCTTAGCCAGAGAATCAAGACAGGACTTAGCAAATAGGAAACAAAAAGCCAAGCTAAATATTTATTAGTATTTTAAAGTTACAACATCCCTTTAGTCGAGGGCCAAGTAGATCTGTCACTGGGTATTTCCTCTGCCTCTTGCCTGGGCTACAGAACACTCTGTTCTCTGGCTTGCTGCATTCACATTTATATAAAGGTACAAGTTTCATATGTCAATCTCACACCTTTTTGGAAATTAGTATGGTGTAGAGTGAAGAGCTTATCCTTAGGAAAAGGGCTGTTCAAATGTTGTGCTAAAATGTTGCTTATTTCAGTCTTTTTATGACATCAGAATGTCAGGCACTTAATCTAAAACTTGCTTTTCTCCTTCAGGAAGAAGTCATAATTCGTACCTCACAAGGTTAGCTTGGAGACAACACACATGAAAGAGGCATGCACAGTTCCTAATAAGCCTCCCATTGTAGTCCCTTACCTCTCTCTTGCCATATCATTATTGCTTCTCAAACATGAGTAAGCAATCCTTGACCTGTTATGACAAAAACATAGTGGCTTCAGCCCAATTGCCAAAACTGTCCAAATAGCCAAAAAGAGGAATTTAATTTGAATCTTATACACATAGGAAAAAAAAACTCTGCTTTTAAATATGTCTTTTAGTGCCCTTTAATCATTGTTTTTGTCTGTCTGTCTGTTTCTAGCTTCGGGAAAAAAATCCAGAAATCTTTTTAATAAGAGGGCTGCAGATACAAGTTTAGAGTTTACAGTTCCTGATTAGTGGCTATGTCAATACTAATGCACAAACAAGGAAATGATTATCATTGTATACTACTCCTATCACACAGGATACTCATTAGGTGCCTTATCAACATTTAAGTGTCTTATCAACAATCCTCCAATATCCATGGGAGTAAGACAATAGCAATAATAACCACAAAGGCATTAATATACATGGCACACACCTTTAATTTACTTTCATGCCCTTTTCTGTGGGATCACACATTAGTGTACCTACCCTTAGAAGAAGTGAAAATATAATTAGCCACGAGTTTGTACAATCACCAACATGGATATTGATGTAATTAGGCAGAGACACTTGGTAGAACTGAAGATCCTATTCTGAAGCTCCTTTCTATTTGTCACACTTGAGTGGTAACTGGGTATTAGATTTTCATGGATTCTCTACTCAACATGAAGATGAAAAATATAACTCTCTGCCCTTCAGTTTAAAGAAGGTAAAGTGGGAGGATAGGTGCTTTAGTATGAGCAGAACATGCAATGACAAAACTACAATCTACTTCATGTTAGTCCCAATTTCCAGTTGTTTAAGGATTTCTATATTTATTCCTCACTTACATATTCCTCTGAAAATGAGAGCATAACTGCATTTTCATAAGCATGTTTTATTTTTCAAGGTATTAATATTTCATAACTGGGAACCATGCCCAGCAAATACACTCAGTAAGTCCCCACAGCTTTATTAAGGTAGACATCTTTGATAACAAATGTATCTGGAAATTAAGGTATTGTTAGTACCTTGTATAGAATTCAGTTAATTAATTTGCTAATTAACCTTCCTCTTTGTTATTTACGGTTTTAGCAACTCTGCCTTTTGCCATATGGTGGTATGCTTCTACACACATGTGTGCCCAAGATAGTTGGTGTTAAAGGGCTCTAATTTAGACTTTAAAAATATGAATGCAAGCTGCAAACTGCCTTGAAGCAATGCAATGACCTGAAACTCATCCTTTTTCAACCCTGCCTTCCTTCCCGCAAAGTCTTCTGCACTCCTAAAGCTAAAAGTATATTCAGCCACAAATATTTAGGAAAATTAGGGAAGGGATAAGGCTGGTATTTGGCTAAATGAATCTGAAACTCTAAGTAAGAAAGCCCAAAGAGATGGGATTTGAAAAGTGCCTTGGTTAATAACCTGTAATCTCCTTTGTCTGAGATAGACATTCACATCCTCTAAAATGTCTATTTCAGCACAGTTAGCTTGCAGTATGGATTCCTACGCCCACCAATCTGAAAGATAATTTATGCCTGGTTCCTTGCAGGGATTGTTTTAAGAACTCTAGGCCTGAAACAAGGCAAACACGGACTTTTTGGGCAATGCCTGGAATTAAATCCTGACCTCAGTATTACCACCAATTCCAACGAACATTAGTAAATTGTTTCCCAAATGCACCACTTTCAAAGTTATTAATAATAATAAAAACAAATCTCTATCTCAGTCCCTTTTACCCAATGTTAGTTGGTAAAAATATACTTTATCTGAGAATTTTGTGAAATTCTCTGCTTCATTTTAGCACTGCTGAATGCTAGAAATTAGGACATAATTTAGCAATCATTTGCTTTTTTTCACGTAGCTTTGCTTTTCATAATCTGAGGCTTAGGGAAAAGACCTAATGTGTATGTGAATCATTTGGAAGGAAAAGACATCAATGGACAAATGACAGGCCTGAAGAAATGGAGAGTGATAAAGAAAGGAATGTCTAACCACAGAGATCTCTTTAATTTGGAAATCTGAATAAACGATTATGTTAAACTGCTCTCTTTCAGTGGCAACTAAAAACTACTACTAACCTCAGAGTTCTTACATTTTTTAAGTGATAGAAGCTTATAGTTTATTTGGTGATGGATTATCATAATTTAGTGTTTTAAAAGCTAGCAAAGAAGTAATTTCTTGTCATCCAAGAAATTTACATATGAAAAAGGCAGATGTCTTTAAAGTGCTTTAGACAAACCACACAATATTTCCTATTTGGGATAAATAGCCTTTGGGGTTTTTGCACAACATAATTAATGCATGTGTACATATGTATATATACACAGATGCATGCATATATATTATACACATGCCTTATTTAAGCAAGCACATTGATTAGATCGACACAGCTTTTTATCATAATCTGGGGAAGCTTTTTCCACTCATAATTTATATTAATTAGTAATTAGTTAATTGGTTTAGCAATCTGTTATTGACCTGTATCCTCCTCCAAAAGATATGTTAAAGTCCTAACCTCCAGTATCTGTGAATGTAGCGTTATTTGGAAATAGAGTCTTTGCAGATGTAATCAAGTTAAGATGAGGCCATTAGGATAGGCTCTAATCCAATATGATTGGTGTCCTTATAAGAGGAAAATGCCATGTGCAAATAGAGACATGCAGGGGGAATGCCATGTGACATCAAAGGCAGAGATTAGAGTGATGTAGCAGCAAGCCACAGCATGCGAAGGACTGATCTCCACCAAAGAAGCAAGAGAAGATTCTGTGTAGAATCAGAGAGGAAGCACAGCCCTGACAACACCTTGATTTCAGACCCCCAGCCTCTAGAAGTACGACAGGATAAATTTCTGTTGTTCTAAGGCACCAGGCTAGCGTTAGTTATAGAAGCCCTAGGAAATGAATATGCCATCTAATTGGTCATTCAACAAATATTTCTTGAGCTCTTTTTATGAACCTGAGATTGTGCTAGCTGCCAGAGTTACAGCACTGAGTTATACAGATCATGACTGTGCTCTTATGGAGGAAAAACAATAGGATAAAACATGGTCCAGAGGCAGAACCGACTACTGTGGGAGCATAAATCAGAGGC
This sequence comes from Pongo pygmaeus, assembly GCF_028885625.2. Taxonomy (NCBI): domain Eukaryota; kingdom Metazoa; phylum Chordata; class Mammalia; order Primates; family Hominidae; genus Pongo; species Pongo pygmaeus. Next base: position 32,275,860 of record NC_072380.2, on the reverse strand, counting down.
TGCTAATAGAGGGCCATGGAAGCATTCCCACTGTAAGTGACTTTGTGCTGAAATTTGGAGGATGAGTAGGAGTTAGCCTAGAAAGGAATGGGGGAAGCTTGTTTCAGACAGAGAAAACCACGTGGCCAAGCTCTGAAAAGCAAAAGAGAAGGCTTGAACATTCAATGAACTGTTATCCTATCAGAAGAAAGATACCAATGGTCAGAGATGAAAGGCACAGATTGGGAAGGCTTTGACAGCTTCTTAAGGAATTGTGATTTTTATTCTGTGGGAGGGAGAAGATATTTAGCATTTTTTTTAAAAAAAGAGGTTGATATGATCAGATTTCCACTGAGAAAAAACACGCTGGCTGCAGTGTGGAAAATGGATTAGAAAGTGAGAAAGACTAAACATGGGCAGCCCGCACCTTGGGAAAGCTGATAGAATTCAACAAGCATTCTGCTATGGATTTGCCCACTGATTCAATTTCCAAGGACTTTCACATGTAATTTTATGTGAAACTTCCACCAAACTGAAGAGGAAAGTAGACCAGAGATGACTCCCCAGTTTACCTAGTCAAGAACTGTGACACAACAAAATAAAGCAAATTGCTAGGAATCACACAGCTGGTTGACAATGAAACTGGAACTGCAAACGTGTCCTGTTAACTTCCTGCCATGTGTGCACTCCATTATATAGGAATGCACATTGCCCACTAATTAAAATTTTACTGCCATCGGGGAAGGCATCACTGCATAAAGCCAGGATAATGCACTGGAAAGCTCAATTTCCAACAGCTGGAGTAGAGGGCCTGCTGGGACTCTTCTTTTTCTCCGCAAGCACACATGTGAACAGCTCCACCAAGTGGAAGAAAACACCTCATGTTAGTTCCCAGGCTCAGGGAGGAAGAAACCTCATTCTCTTCAGCCAAAAATGTTGCAGCCAAAAATGTTCAGCCAAATATGTTGCAGGGCAGGGATTGGAGAATAATAATAACCTTACTGTGTCATTACATTTGACTATATTAGGTAAAATATACGTACTTTACTAGATGAACCATCCAGAATTGCTGGAGGAGGAGAAGAGGAGAGGGATGTTTTTGTTTTGTTTTTAAGAAATGGGGTCTAACTATGTTGCTCAGGCTAGAGTACAGTGGCTAGTTACATGTGTTATCCACACTACAGCCTTAAACTCTGGGCTCAAGTGATCCTTTTACCTCAGCTTCCCAAGTAGCTGGAATGGAGAGGGTATGTTCTTAAACGATGAATCACCATCCCACTGATAATGTTGTTAGCTCTAGATGTAGCCACTAAGCAGGAAAAGAGTGTCTTCCTGATTTCAACCTAATTAGAGTTCACGTATTTGTGCACAAATGGGAAGATTAGGAGCTACAGGAGCCTTCATCCTCTGCTAAGAAAGACTCTATTGATAATGCAGGCTTCCCTCTATGGAAGACCAAGATCTCCTCATTTTTTTTTTAATTTCTAAACACACACACACACACACACACACACACAAACACACACACACACACATACACACACATTCCACCCAAAAGAGTAGGGTTCAAAAATGGACTAGGGACCAACAATTTATGAAAGGGGCTAAACTATTTTTGAGTATTTTCTTTCCTCCTCAGGTTCATGGTGTGATAAGCAAGGTCTGTAGCCAACCTTCTCTTGGAAGGTCTTTTGGAAGACCATGTAGCTTTACTGCTGTGGCCACAGTATAGGAAGGTATAGAGGGCTCAGATTAGGCTAATACTGCTGTAAGCCCTTTGTTTCCACGGTTTTTCATGCAGTTTAAGAGGTAAAATCCAGAAGGCCAAGTTCAGAATGTTAGCCTAGGAAGAAAGTTCTAAAACACAGGTTAGCCACTTGTCCTACATCCTAGGCTTTCAGCTAAAAAGTCAAAGGAAACGTAAATAGAGCTTATATGGTCTTGTCCTGCTCTCTGGGATAGGAAACTACATACATACAGATTGGAAACTGAACCCAACTACATTAATACAGATTGGAGACCAAACCCAATTAGTCATAAACTTTTCATTGAACTGAAGTGTCCCCACTAGGCATGTCTTCTTGGTGATCTAACAGGAGATGGCTGCGGAGGATTTGAAGATATGGGACATAGTCCATATCTTCCTTAGAGCTCTTCCCCCCATGTCAGTTGAGAAGCTCTTCTACAGCTGTTTGTTAATTAAGGAGAAGCAATGGAAGCTGGCAATGCACAGCTAAGACTCTGGGATGTTGGAAATACACTAATGTGTATTTGGCAGAGAGAAAATTGAAAAGCTAAACATCTTACTGAAAACAACAATCAATGTGATGGAAAATCAGGCTCCTTCTCCAAGTCTTCAGCTTCAAGAATCAGTGCCACCATGGGCTGGGTCATTGTTTGCATTAATGAAGGGCTTTAGATGAGCTTATGTCACCACTTGGATAGAGACAGCCAGGGCAAGTCTCACATATACAGGATACACTGGCTTATTAGGGCATCCCTGGGGAAGAGCTTTTTGTGGAAAGTACTGTCATTTGGATGAGAAGAAAGCTCTAAACCCCAACAGCTGTGACAATGAATGACCCCTTGGTACTCTTTGGGAGGTGAGGAGAGACATTAACCTTGTATTGCAGCCAAATTTCATTTTATTGTATCCTTGTTTCTTAAATCTGTGCTCTCTGCCCCAAACAAGAGCAATTGGACATTATATACTATTTGCTTTCCAGCCCCTAAAGTCAAGACATTGTTGTTGCCCAATAGCATCTTAAGGTAGATTAAGTGGTTACACATTCTATCATACTATCTCAACAGGGTGAGGCGGTGGGAAGTGGGGTACTAATTCATTAATAGCCATTATCTTTTGCGATACCCAAAGCAATGGTATTAAATCTACAAAACCTCTTGAGTTCGTTTCTCAGCATTTTCTTTATTCACTCAATAAATTGTTTCGGAGTAACTGGAAAGACACAAAGATGAATACTGCATGGCCCCTGCCTTGGAGTCTGCAGTCCAGTGAAGGCATGCATGTGAAGAATTAGAAAGGGCCATAATAGAAGTATATCCAGGTCATGATGGAAGCGTAGAGAAAAAAGGGATCACATCTTCCCAACAAACAGTGAACTCAACATGCAAACTGAATAGAATCCCCTAATCAATAAATCACAAAATATTTATAGAGCCCCAAAATCTTATTGTGACAAGGTTTTTCAAAAAAATGTAGAAACTAAGTTATGGTACAATCACATGTCAGGAAGATATGTTGGAGAGGAGAGAGCAGAGCAATAGTTGTAAAAAGGAGATCTTTCTTATCAAAAGACTTGGGGAAATGACGTGTGCAGGCAGAAACAAGAGATAGTGATGGAGTGGGTGGGAAAGCCCTCCATCAAGGAAGCAATTAAATAAGAATCAACAAACAGGTAAATAAGATACGTAGAAGCAGAGAGGCTGGATTGGATCAGATTATCAGGCTGTTTAATGTCAGACTAAGGAGTTTGGAATTGATTTTTCATGGTAGATTCTTGCAGATTTTTGAGTAGGATAGTGATACCGACTCCGGACAGCAGTTGGATTAAATAACTGTTATGATCTATGCATAATTAATCAACAGATTACAGAAGTGATTCCTAAAGACTGAGATTTGAAGCAGCAATGACTCAGGGAAAGATAACTCAGCAATTCAAGTCTACAGAGATAAAAGCCAAGTAAGCATAATAGTAAAGAGGGCTTGAGAATCAAATCGACCTGTTATGTGACCTCTGCCAAGTGATGAAAACTGTAAATTTTTCTGTCTGGCTTCGTGTTGCTATAACACAATACCATAGACTGGGTAACTACAAATAATATACATTTATTTCTCACAGTTCTGAGATTAAGAAGTTGAAGATCAAGGCACCAGCACATTTGGTGTCTGGTGAGGGCCTTCTTGCTGTGTTCTCACATGGTAGAAGGTGCAAATGCTATGTCCTCACATGTTGGAAGGTGGAAAGGCAAAAAGGGCCTGTTAGTTTTCTCCAGCCCCTTCATGAGGCCCTAATCCAGTCATGAAGGCTGGCCACTCGAAAAGGCCCTGCCTCTTCATACTGCCAAATGGGGATTTAGTTTCAACATAATTTTGGAGGGGGCATATTCAACCCATAGTAGTGTCTATTTTCTCATGTGTATAATGAGGTTAATAATGGAGCTGATGTCATAGGTTATTAAGAGAATTAACTGAGGCAATGCAGGTAAAGCACTTTGCTTGTCCAGCCCATTGTGAACACTCAAGAAATACTAGTTACTTTTGTTGTGATAACTTTTGTTGCCTTTGAAATACTGAGGAAGGGTTTGGAGAATTTTACTGGAAAGGAAAAGCTAACAGGATGGGGGACATTGAAAATAGGGGTACAAATTCACATTATAGATACAGTGAATGGCCTGGTACATCAAAATGACGTAGGGAGCACAAGGGGGTGTCAGTGGAGCCCTGGACAAGTACTACTCCAATATACCTTCCTGACATGTGATTGCATCATATCTTAGTTTCTACATTTTTTTTTGAAAAATCTTGTCACAATATGATTTTGGGGCTCCATAAATATTTTGTGATTTATGGATTAGGGGATTCTATTCAGTTTGCATGTTGAGTTCACTGTTTGTTGGGAAGATTTGATCCCTCTTTGTCCTCAGTGAAGTCCTCAGACTTCAACCGAGTGTCAGGCTTGGAGAATCTTCTGTGAGAGCATCAAGTATACTGGATGCTCACCAAGAAGTAGCAATTAATTGCATGGAAATATTAGAACACTCTTCTTGGCTCTGAGGATTCGATTCGTCATTGTTCGAACTGGGTGCATGGCTAAAGAATGCTTTGAAAGGAGGAAAAGTAATGAAGGAATAAAATGGAAGAGCTTTGAAGTTAAAGTATTACCAGGTTCCCTGGCTTCCAGTAAATTAGATTGCTACATGTCATTTATGCAAAATTTCATTATATCCAAGTTTTTATTATGGAAGTTTTCTGAAATAAAGGGAAAAGAGAGAAAATGAATTTAAATGGTCCAACTTCTCTTCATAAATATTTTCATTTTTTTTTAGTTTCAGGATGGTTCCCAGGTTATTTTATTGAGAACAAAAGAAATAAATTTCCACTACTTTATTTTGCCAGTCAATAGTCAAACTTCCCCCTTGAGTTCAACTCTGAGAAGGTAGTAATTCACTTGTCTCTTTAACAGCATGGCTGTGAATAACTATAAGAATCCAGAATTAGTGTGAATGAATTTTCTTTAGCTAGTAGCATAGTAGCAAAGAGACCAAAAAGAATAAAATTTTGACTGAGGGCACATTTCCTAAAGAAACACTGACTTAATAAGTTATAAATTAACTTAAAAATATAATTTCTAGAATAAATTACAAGACAGAATAAAAAATTACATAATATTTATATATATTATGATATATAAATGCATAATAAATATTTTCATATTATTATATATAAGTATATAATAAATAATATTGAAATACGTTAAGACGCAGGATAACTGTTATAGTCTGTTCTCACGCTGCTAATGAAGACATACCCAAGACTGGGTAATTTATAAAGGAAAAAGGTTTAATTGACTCACAGTTCTACATGGCTGGGGAGGCCTCAAATTCATGGCAGAAGGCAAATAAGGAGCAAAGTCACATCTCACATGGTGGCAGGCAAGAGAGAACTTGTGTAGGGGAACTCCCCTTTATAAAATCATCAGATCTCATAAGACTTACAATCACGAGAACAGCAGGGGACAGACCTGCCCCCATGATTCAATTACTTCCCATTGGGTCACTCCCATGACAAATGGGAATTATGAGAGCTACAGTTCAAGATGAGATTTGGGAGGGGACACAGCCAACCCCTATCAATAACTACACAAGGACACATGGTGAAGTAGAGAAAAGCTTATACCTACACATGGAATCACTGTGAATCTGATCATTACAAATGTACACTGATCCAGGTGCATTCTCATGGGGACTTCAATACCATAAACAGCACTGTGGTCTCTAGCATGATTTTCTAAAGTGGAAAATAACTCTTAAAAAGTTCTTAACCAAATCAAACAACAATCTTCTTTCAATATACACAGCAATTTCACACACCCTTGGAAAATTCAGTGTATTAAAACCATGAAAATTTTGTGTGTGTTTATCTGTAAATGGAGTTACAATTGAGTTCAATAATTATGAATAGGATTTTCACCCACGTGAATATATTGGGGGAGACTACATAGTCATGAGGGATACCAAAAAGAAAAAGAAACAGGAAATCCTAACTCTGCCATCTAAATAGCTATTATAGTACCTCTTAACATTGTGACTACCAAAAACCCACCACAAATTCCCAAAGACCCCCTTTTGGGAGCTGTCCTACCCCTACTGAGAACAAGTAGCTTACAGCAAGAGAGCAGATAATGTGCTTTGAGTTGCCATCTGGTATTTGGCCTGTTGTTTATTTCCCCCCATAATTATTTATATTTGTTTTTGTGAAATTAAGAAAAGCTTTTGAAATTTATTTCCACATGCTGAGTTTAAGAGTACTAAGAAGAGCTCTTAAAACACAGCTCACCTATTTAGAATCAACTTCCCCAAATCTTTGGTTAGTCTTACCCATTGGATATTGTTTTTAAAAGAAAAAGACAAATCAATAAAATATACTTTAGTAAGGAAATAAGTAGCAAGAAACTTTCCTGGCCTATAGAGGAACAAACTTTTTCGTGATTTTAGTGCACTTTGAATTGTTTTGAATGTAAATGAAGATTTTTGCTAAGTTCCCTTTTCTCTATCTATATTTTTATTTGGACAAAATCAAATATTTAGAACGATAATGTCAAAACACTCTATGCCAGGAATTCTTAACCTGGGGTGTCTATTGCTGGGGCCTCAAATGTGGGCTTCAGGGATCTATAAATTTATGCAGAATTCTCTCTCTTTCTCTCTCTGATTTCTGAGAAGATTATCCATAGTTCTTATTATGGTCTCAAAATAGTTTGTTTCAAAAATGTAAAACAAACAAACAAAACAATGCTCCAAAATTTTCAGCTATCAAGAATTAAGTCTAACCCAATGTTTTTCTTAATAAAGAAGAAAATGGCTCAGTAGTCTTTTGAATGATTTTTCAACACAAAAGTTAAAGGAAATAGGGAATTCAGAGTGACATTCAATAAAGCAGAAAATTAACTGGAACACACCAGGAAATTGAGGTTTTGTGATGTCCCTTACAAAGGTAAAGGTAACACACACACACACACACACACACAATTTCCCAGGTAAATGATCAGCCTACATGGATTCCCAAAGGAAATGCCTGGCAACAAATCAACACTTAAGCCCCAGTGTTTTTCATGCACTCAAAGTGAAGCTGTTGTTGGTTGCTGTTAAGTTAAAAATGCATTAAATTTATATACACACTGAACTGAGTGGAAACAAAACAAAACAAAACAAAAACCTTAATTGTAAACACAATTTTCCTTGCTGTTTCTTAATCATTTTTCCTTTCTACTGAAAAGACTATGCAATGACTAATATGCCTTGCCTATTTTTATGCAACAATAGGGTAAGCCAAGGTGTGCATAATCAGTGCAATTTATAACCACTGCATCCCTTCTGTGATATGAATGGGTATGAGAAACTAATTGACCAGCGTCTGCAGTTGTGCAATAAGTCAAATCTTAGCAGGAAAAGTGGGTGTGGAGCCTGAATGTTGTTTGCCTACATGTCTTCCAAATGGAACTCCCCTTTTGCAGAGTTTATACCATGCCCTACTTGAAAAGGAACATTCAAAAAGGGACACTGTGCTAGAGAAAATGAGATCACCTACAACATTTCTACCCCTCAACAAAATTAGCCTTGTTTTATTGTAAGATGGACAGTCTGTGACTATCACTTGCCTGGTTAGGCAGGTGACAACCAACATTTGTCCCTTGTCTCTGGTAATACAGCAGGAGGTTAACTTCTTCCCTTATGATGCACTCCAAATCCACAGGCTCCTTGAGAGAATGAGCTGAGCTTCAGCACTATAATAATAAAAAAAGCTTCTTTCTAGAGATTCCAAATTGCTAGCTACTACTGTTCAGTTTTAACATTTGAAGAAAGAAAGGTGATTGCAGTCCAGCAAAAATGACTAAAAGTGCTCCATATGGAAATCTATTTGGGGAGAGAAGGGAAATCATCAGTGTGCAAGGAGATTTCACAGACTTTTAGCATTTTATTTAATCCTAACAATTCTGAAAGTAGGACTACCATTCTTCCAAAATTACTGATGCTGAATTTGAGCCTCACATAGATGATACCACTAGTAAGTGGTCTAACAGGTATTTTTATCCAGGACTGTGGAATGATTCCAAAACTGATATTCTTTCATTTTACTAGTATTATTTTTTTAAAGGCATAAAGTATAAATTTGAAAGTTTTCTAATATAAATGCAGAAATCTAAGACACATTTCTTTCAAAATGTTTTCATAATACTAAGGCATGTATATTTTAAACAGTGGGACAACTAGAATAAGCACAAATTGATTGCTAGAATGGAATAAGTAACAAGGAATAGCATTTTTAAGATAAACTAATTTACTTCTTAGAACAACTCTATGACTGAAGATTATTTTAAAGCTGAGAAAACTGAGACTTGGAGAGATTTAATAAATTGCCCAAGGTCTTGTTACTAGAAAATAACAAGTATAGGACTTTAACCCAGGTTGCCAACTTGTTATCCATGACATCATGCTAATCAATTGTATTTTTTAGAGGAAGCTAACTACTAGAACTAATAGATCAAAAACTTTCAAATGGATCAAACATAGCAGAAGTTTACTTTTGTGGTCACATTTTTTTTTTTGCTAGGTGGGAAAACAGATTGTTAGGGTAGTTCTCCTCCACAAAATTATTCTAGAATTCAGGGTGAGCAAGCCTTGTCCATTTTGACATATGGCCTTCCAGTTGTCCTGGGTGTCATTTCCAATTCATCTAGCTGGAGGGGAAAGGGCATGGAGGAGCTCATGCCCATGGGAAGTTTTTACAGACCAAGCCTGGAGGTGGTATACAACAGATCTTCTCACATTGCATTTACTAGACCTTAGTCATATGGTAATACCTAAGAAAAGATAAGAAATATAGTTTAAACATGAGCCCAAGAAAGACAGGAGAACATGGTTTGGGTGAAGAAACTAGAGTCTCTGCCACACTGACTTAGAAGATGGATTGCCTTTAAAGTTAGAAAAGAATAGGGCCAGGAATGGTGGAAACTACTAGAAATTTTCTGGAAAGGCATTGCTACTGTGTGTATTAGCTAAGAACCCAGGCTATGGAATTAGGTAGCATGGTATCAAAACCAAAAGCAACTAGTCACTATGTGACTTTAGTTTTACTTTCTCTGTATCTTAGTTTCTCATATTAAAATGAAGACAAAAGTACCTATTTCATGGGTTGTAGGTAGGATTTAATGAGGTAAAAACACAGCAGAGAAAGCTAATTGCCTTGTAATATTCATTCTTTCCTTCTACCTATTAAATAATAGAACCTTCTATGTTTCAAGAGAACAAATGTTCCCCAGTAAGGGACTATTTCTTGGACTTCGTTGTAAGCTGGGTATGGCCATGTCAGTAAATTGAGCAATTTATTCAGTTGGACAATGAGCTATGAGCATAATCCAGACCAGATTCTTAACAAGAAGCTGTTTGCCCTTTATTTTCTCTTTTCTCAGGGATGTCTCTTTGGTCTCTTTTCTCAGGGATGGCTCTTTGGTCTCTTTTCTTAGGGATGGGAGCAGATGAGGTACAAGGAGCTGGTTTCAACCTATGGAGAAAGGAACACTTCAAAGGATGGTGAAACAACACCACAGAAGGTATCTGATGCCTTGGATGACCCAAAGATTGCTGCCCTAAGTTGCTACACTGCTCACCATTTTAGACTTTCATGTGAGAGAGAAATAATCAATCTTGTTTAAAGCAGCCATTTTAGTCTCTGTTAAAGCACCAAAATAAATACCTAGCTATTACAACCCCCAAACTACCTGTAACAGTTCCTGGCCCATAGGAAATGCCCAACAAATAATCAGTACTGTCTTAGTCCATTTGTGTTGCTATAAAAGAATACCTGAGGCTCAGTTACTTATAAAGAAAAGAGGTTTATTTGGCTCATGGTTCTACACAATGTATAAGAAGCAATGATCTGGCATCTGCATCTGTGAGGGCCTCAGGCTGTTTGCACTCATGGTAGAAGGTGAAGGGGAGCTGGTGTGTGCAGAGATCACATGGAGAGAGAGGAAGCAAGAGACAGAGGGGGAAGAGGAACCAGGCTTTTTTTAACAACCAGCTCTGCGGGGAGTCGGGGGACAACTCTCACAGCAACTAATAGAGCAACAAGTCACTCAGTTCCTACCCACCCCAGGGAGGGCATTAATCTATTCATGAAGGATCTGCCCGCATGACCCAAACACCTCCCATTAAGCCCACCTCCAATGCTAGGGATCAAAATTCAACAAGAGATTTGGAGGAGTCTAACAAACCATAGCAATTACTATCAATATTTCATAAGGCTAGTATTTCTAGAGTCAGTTTCTCAAGTGTATGCAAAGGAAAGAAGAGGTAACAATTCCCAGAATAAAAGCAGGGATTTGAGTAATAGGGTAAAACGATTTTGAGAAATACTGAATTAAAAGTAAATGAATTTCTCTACTACAGGATTTCTTGGTGCTAAATCTGCTAATACTAATGATTGCTCCCAAGGAAAAAGAATGTGCAAGGTTTCCTAAACTTATTAGACCATGGCACTTTTTTTCCAGAAGCACATTGGTGAGATAGTAATCTGTGGATACACTTTGGGGAAATATTTCACTAGAGAATGAGTTACAAAAATTGTCAAAGAACCAGATTAAGATTATTCCATAGGAATGCCTTATACTTATGTGTGTGGCATTTGAGTACATAAAATGATACTAATTTATATTATTATAATTAAAAACCAAGCTTCTACATTCTTCATACTGTTTTTAAAACAAATATTGTGAATCACTAGCTATAACTTTCTGAGTTAATCATGAATTTCAAAGTCAAGTAATTTATATATCCTAGATAACCATAGAGAAAGAGAATCAGAAATGGAGAAAGACAAAGGAAACCAGTGGGGTGGGTTCAAGTCGTGGCTACCCTGATGTTAATGGGGGGCATTTCTGAGACCTTGATATATTTTTCTATCCAAACCATTCTAAGCTGATGAAATAATAAGAATATATTTGGAAATAATGCATGGAAAGTAAATTCGACAACAACCAAACCACAAAATGTAAAGAAGCATGGATTCAACTGTGGCTAACACGTCATGCTGACCCCAAAGTCTTTTATTAACAACAAATATCTGTGTGAAATAGTCATACAGCTACATATCTCCCTTTGAAACATTCTCATAGATAAATACAACAGTTGGGTGATTTCACAGGTTATTTTGAGTCCACAGTGTTTAGCTAGGATTTCATATCTTTTTGTTTGTGTGTCATTTGAGACAGTGTCTCGCTCTGTTGCCTAGGCTGGAGTGCAATGGCATCGTCATGGCTCACTGCAGCCTGGACCTCCTGGGCTCAAGCGATCCTTCCACTTCAGACTCCTGAGTAGCTAGGACTACAGGCATATACCATCACACCTGACTATTTATTTATTTATTTTTTTGTAGAGACAGGGTCTCTATATTGGTTGGTTTCAAACTCTTGGGCTCTAAAAATCATCCCACCTCGGCTTCTTAAGGGTTGTGATTACAGGCACAAACCACTGCACCTGGCCTGGAATTCATCTTTAAGAGATAAAATGACCTAAACTTAAATTATAGAATGAATTACAAAATATGGTTCTATTAAGTTTGATGAAGTAGCCAGTTATAGAAGCATGCTTTCACTTTCTTTCTCTCATATCATATTAATACAAATTGGAGGAAAGAAAACGGAAATTAAAAGATCCTTACTTAACATTGTAAGATGAGTTTATGTTTTTATGAGCCAGCTGTTAGAAGGGAAACACAAAAGATTCTCTCTGACAGGCACTTATGAGGAACATACTAACAGTTGAATGAAGGTGAGCCAATTAAACCACTTACTCTTGCCTAATAGAGTTCTTTAGAGTCCAAGCACCTGGCTTGGAGTAAACATTTACTTTTTGCAGCATGATATTTAATCAGCTCATCAGGTGGTGAAGAGCTCCATCCAGGAGGGAGTTTCTCTCTGACCTTACACTTCTCTTAATTGGAAACATAGTTTAGTGCTGTAGCCCCTCTCCTTCCTTAAGTATCTCCTCTGCTTAGACGAATCCCACTTTTTAATTCAGCACTGCTTTAAGGATGGGTGTGACAAATTTAGGGATTTAGAAAGCTTCCCAGAGTTTATCCCCAAGTGCTGAAAGACAAAAGACAGTTTTAGGTCGTACAGGAGGAAGAGAAGGCAGGAGACAGAGACTCAGCAACTGAATATGGGCCCTTTCAGCCTTAATTAGGAAGTGGAGGAATAAAAAAAAATCCCCATTGGAGTTGTTTGGAAAAGTAGAAACTGACGTGTTTGAAATATTTAGGACAACAGAATACATTAATATCATCCTTCTCAACACTAAAGCTCTAAATGGGAGGTGGCACTACAACTTGAAAATATCTCAAGCAATAACCTTATATTACAGATGAAAAGAGGAGATTGCAGTAGGGTTGATTTGCCCCATCAGTCAGATTGGTTAATGATAAAATTAGAATGCAAACCCTCTGGCTCCCAGTCTGGGTAGAGGTCAAGAGCATTGACTTGGCAGCCACACTACTTTGTTTGAATTTGGGCTCTATGATTAATTAACTGTGCAGATTTGAGCAAATTATTTACCTTCTCTATCTGTTTTCTCAGCTGGAAATGAGGACAATAATAGTATCCACCTTGTAGGGATGTTGTGAGGATTAAGTAAATTTATATGTATAAAGTTCTCAATATAGCATCCCGGACAACGGAAAGTACCCTTGAACAACACGGGTCTGAACTTCATGGGTCCACTTACGTGCAGATTTTCTTCTGCCTTTGCCATCCTTGAGACAGCAAGACTAACCCATTCCCTTCCTCCTCCTCCTCAGCTACTCAACCTGAAGACAATGACAACGAGGAAGACTTTATGATGATCAATTTCCATTTCTTAATGAATAGTAAATATATTTTCTCTTTTTTGTGATTTTCTTAATAACATTTTATTTTCCAACTTACTTTACTGTAATAATATAGTGTAATGTACATATATAACATATGCGTTAAAAGACTGTTATCAGTAAGATTTCTGGTCAATGATAGGCTATTAGTAGTTAAGGCTTTGGGGCATCAAAAGTTATCTACACAGCTGGGGAGGCCGAGGGGGGTGGATCACCTGAAGTCAGGAGTTTGAGATCAGCCTGACCAACGTGATGAAACTCCATCTCTGCTAAGAATACAAAATTTAGCCAGGCATGATGGCACATGCCTGTAATTCCAGCTACTTGGGAGGCTGAGGCAGGAGAATCTCTTTAACCCGAGAGGCAAAGTTGCAGTGAGCCAAGATCATGCCACTGCACTCCAGCCTGGGCAACAGAGCAAGACTCCATCTGAAAAAAAAAAATTTATCTACAGATTTTTGACTGTAAGGGTGGTTGTCACCCCTAATGCCTGCAGTATTCAAGAGCCTGCTATATAAGGATACTGTGTAAGTGTTATCAGTTTCTGTTCTTTTTCTCTGTCACCTGACTTTGGTTAAACTCTATCCTCTGCAGTAGTAGAAACAGACATTTGTCTTGTCAATATAGATGCTCAAAACCAGCACCAGTATAAGTGAGCCCACTGTGCTATAAAACCATCATGAGATAGCTTGCAAGGGCTACCTTCAGCTCCAGGGAGAGTTCTGGGCTCTCTGACTGAGCAGAGAAATCCATATGACCTATAGCTCTTTGTTGTTCCTCAGATCTACCATTCTTCAGAGTTGAAAGGATTCAAGTTGAGTTTCCTTACCTGATGAAATAGATAAGTAGCAGCCAAGAGACTAAAAATTCTTCTTCTCTTCCTTTACCCATGTGAGGCCAGCAACACAGAGCTACTAGCACCCATTACAGCTGGGGTGGCTGTGGGCTCATAAAGTCACTTGTGATTTTTTTTTTTTTAGTTCTTCCATCAGCAGGTGCTGAAAGGCTGATAAACATTTGTCATTTACCAATCTCATGGCCATCTGGAGACACAGTTATCTTTGCAGAGCTTTTTGATACTTTTGAAAAAAGAGGAATGCCAGAGGTTGCACTCCTACTAATGCACTGATTGGGAAGCTGTTTTATCCCATCACTTCCTCCCAGTCCCACTTTCCTGGGTGAGACCTGACCATTTTAAAACATTTAGCTGCAGGAGAAAGATGTTGCAGGGACAGATTTGCTATGACTCACAGAAAAATAAAATGTTATTTTAAAACTGTTTCTTTACTTTGAACCTGGCTGGCTTCTCTTTCAGCCAAGGCTGGTGACTCAAGCTGGGCCTGTCTAGGTGTAAACAAACAAATGCAAGTAAATGCTTTGGCCATTTTAGTACAAGTTGGCCCAACTACATGAAACTATTCTAATAAGCTAAAGTGAGTTGGAATGGTAAACTCTTTGGGCTGTCTGACTGCCTTTTGTTTAAATGACATGGTCTTGGATGGCAACAATAGTTTCTACAATTTATTAAGTGCTAATTATGTACCAGAAATCTTAAACCATTGGCCTTTCTTTCTCCCACCTGCTAGAAAGTAATACATTTTTACAGCATGAACTGGTACACATCACACATACACACAGAGACAACTAAAAGCTTTATTAAATCATATGTACCTTAATACATACAATGCACTACCATGTTTTCTTATTTTGCTCTAAGTTATTTTGTGTTCTAAACTACCGGTCTTGACCCATCAAATTGATTTTATTACTCACAAATGAATTGCAAAGTACAGTTAAAACCGCTGCCTTAGACAAATTTGTTCCTTGTAATAACCTTTCAAGGTAGACACTTACATCAGATTCTATGAAGAATAAAGAATAGTTAATAAGGGGAACTAGTTAAAGAGGCTTGGAAGAGCTGAAATGCCTCATAGGGAACAGGGAGTTAGTCAAGATATTAGTTACATCAGGAAGCAGCTAGCACCTGTCAGGCTGGAGGAACCAAGGAAATGGTGGTTTTAGAGCATGAAGAGCTGACAAGCAGTGAGTGGGATCAGGAAAGGTGTGACCCCAGAAGGTGGGCTGTCCTAGGTATGCTGGAACTGAAAGAGGAGAGCAGTTACTATTGGAGATACATTTCAAAGGGAAATAGAGACAGGGGAAAGGAGAAAAGAGGGAAATAACTTGGCTTCCCCGTCCCTCTCACCATCAGTCTCCTACCACTGCCTTCCATTGGCTAAATCTAGCTAGCAGCCAGTGCAAATGCCATTTTCAGGGATCCACTCTCTGAGATACAGAGATACAAAGGGAAAGATATCTGAAATCCAACAGCCGATCCACCTGCACAGTGGGGTCAGCTTCATGGTGTGTGGCCTGCCCAGTGGTACAGCCCCCATGCTCAGAAGGGCCCCACACCTATTTGATGGTCTGCCATTACTGTCTTGAAGTTCATGTTCTTTGAACAAAAGGGTCCCAATTTTCATTTAGTACTGGGCCTACAAATTATGAAGCTGTTCCAGTACACAGCATTCTTATTCCAATTGTACAGAACAGAATACTGTGGCTCAGAGAATTGAAGTGGTTTACTGTGGATTTCAGAAAAAAAGGAATATTTGAAACCAGCCTGGTGTGTCTGGGGCCAAAGTCCATGGGCCCCTTTCATCCCCCAAACAGTACTAAAAAGCAGAGAGGAGAATTGTGCAGGTAAATCTTCTCCAGTTTATAGAGGGAAGCACTCATATTCTCCACCACTTCTATGAAGAAAATAATTCCTGCTATTCCCTTTTGGCCACTCCAGGCCACAAATAAACATTAACTCAGCCTTTAGGGGCTTGTTAAGAGCAGTGGAAAGGATGCAAATAGGATTTCTCCTGCACCTCCTGCTGAAGAAGCAGAGCAATTCACTATCAATAATGAAACACTCATTTTCTCTTAAAAATTTGCTTTGCAAGATGGATGCAAAGAAGGAAATAAGAAAATATATGGAGACTTGACTTCAACAGTCAATTCTCTTATCAACTCTTACTTCTAAATGAATGGAAGTTGCTAGTGCTGACTTCTGCCCATTCACAACAGGATTCAACTCGTTTCCCTTGGTCCAACCTCATGGCTTCAGACACAAGATTTTCCTATAATGAAACCTTCATAGCCTCACTTTCTGGAATAATTCTGATTTTCCTAGCAATTAAATCAGGAATGAAGCAAAACCACTTGGCAGGAGTCATCTCAGAGGAAATATTAATTAATTCAAAGGAAGCCCTAATGCAACTATTGTAAATTCTGTATCTGAATATTTCAGTGATCCTTTGTTGTTACATAGAGTTTCTCATAAGATCTGTCCTGTGAGCATTGCTTTTAACACTGGAGGCAGCAGTTTAATGCTGCAGCATTCAATATAACAATAAATTATTACTGTTTAACTTCATGTCACACAATAAACTATTGTTAGTCATCATTATTGCCACCATTTTTCCCCTTTCATTTCTTCATGATTTCTGGCAATCTGAGTACAAAATAACATTCTAAGTATCAGAGACTCATATAGAGAGTAAGAAACCTCAAACTGACCTCGAAGATCAATTCAACACCAATTCCAGACAGATAAGGAAGTGGAAGCTGGTGTCTGGAGGCATGCCCGGATAGAAAGGTAAACTTATGTGAGTCTTCTACCTCCATTTCCTGTTCTTTTCCTGGGATTCGCTCAATTTTCTCATTCCCCATGTGGATCTTCCTGAGCCTATATTGGGTATTCACTTGACAAACCCTGTTTACTAGGCAAAATACTGAGGACTCAAAGATGAATGCAAAGTAGTCTCTAAAGGACAGAGAGTCTTGAGAAATATTGGACAATTAATTGTCTCACAATGTGATTGCAATTCATATGTCCAAGCCTGACATGGAACAAGACAGAAGAGACTAGCAAGTCTGCTAGACAAGCAAAATGAAGATGTGACAGAGGGGAGGTACCACTTGAATACTGACAACACAGACCAGAGAGTCATCCATACAATCATCATCATGAGTGGCAAAAAGATAGCTTACAGCAAGTCCAGGCGCAGTGGCTCATGCCTGTAATCCCAGCACTTTGGGAGGCCAAGGTGGGCTCATCACTTGAGGTCAGGAGTTTGAGACCAGCCTGGCCAACATGGTGAAACCCCGTCTCTACTAAAGATACAAAAATTAGCCAGAAATGCTGGTGGGCCCCTGTAATCCTAGCTACTCTGGAAGCTGAGGAACGAGAACTGCTTGAACCCGGGAGGCAGAGGTTGCAGTGAGCCAAGAGCACACCACGGCACTCCAGCCTGGGTGACAGAGTGAGACTCTGTCTCAAAAAGAAAAAGAAAGAAAAAAAATGATAGCTCAGCAAAATGATAGCTTATGGAAGAATACGAATCCTAAGCCTATTTGTCAAAATGTCACCTTCTGTTGTTAGGAGAAAGATGGTGTCATATTCAGAACCACCCAGTCCCTTGGTAGGAAACGTTGCTTTACTTGAAAGTTTCTTCATTTCTGCACATTTCACTTTCTAATGATAAGAATCACCTTGAGGTAAGAATCCGAATCTCCAGACAGCAATGCTTCTGGGCTTTTGTATAATCAGGCAAGTTTGGGAAATTGCATCATTCTACTTCATCTGCATCTTATGAGGTGGCTTTTATACTTTTGGGTAGTGAATGTGGGGACTGTGTGGAAAGGGAAAGGTAATTGTGAGTACCATGATTGGGGATCCAGTCTTTGGTTCAGTTCCCAGATGGGGCAGTTCAAAAGGATCTGTCAAGTACATCATTCAACCTTAGATCAGTGACATAAACCAAGGAGACCCTATTTGATTCTATTGTAACAGAGCTTCAGACAGAAGGGATGTTTAAAAGAAGAGCATGGCCTTGTTCAGGGTCATCATTAGAAAAAGAAAGGAGAGATTCTCACCTTACATTCACCAGCACACAAAAGAGCAAAGATCTCTCTTAGAAGGTATTTCCTTTAAGAGATGAATCAGAAGAAAATAACTGGTGATTTCAATCACTCACTGTGTTCTTTCTTCCTCTGCTCACCTTCTTCAGTTATCACCTTTAAAAAAAACACTGCTGGTTTCTCAGTTCTGCTTCCATTCTCCCCTTCTCTCCTTTCCTTTGACTTTCTTCTCTTAGCTCTTTCTTCTCTGAAATTTTTTTCCAGCCTGTCCTTTGACTCTTGGGCCCTTAAAGTTCCTCAAGCATTTCTCTTTGTGTTGACAACCATTTCTCTCTCTCTTTTTCTTTCTTTCAAGATCCAAGGGTCTTTCTTAGGTTTTTTTTCCCCGCCACTTAGATAAATACACTCTTCATGATTTCTAGCAAGATTTTTTAAAACTAACCATCAAATAGCTACCATTTATTCAGCACCTATTTTATTCCAAGCAACAGTATGGGGTTTGCAAATATTAGTTCCTTTAATCCTTACAATAGCTCTCTGACATAGAATTGTCAGTTCCACTGAACAGAGGAGAAAATCTAGACTCAGAGACATTGAATTTACCTAAAGTGCCATAACTAGAAAGTTAAAGAGATTTGGCCATGTCCGTATCCAAAGGAGCCCAGAGCTTTCTAGCATTCTAGTGGCTGAGACCGCAACTAATAAACATAGTAAAATATAAGATCATTGTTCTTTATGATGTAATGATTTGCTGATTCTTTAAAAAAGGTCATATTATTTTTTTTTTTCTTTTTTTTTCTTTTATTATTATTATTATTATTATTATTATACTTTAGGTTTTATGGTACATGTGCGCAATGTGCAGGTAAGTTACATATGTATACATGTGCCATGCTGGTGCGCTGCACCCACCAACTCGTCATCTAGCATTAGGTATATCTCCCAATGCTATCCCTCCCCCCTCCCCCCACCCCACAACAGTCCCCAGAGTGTAATGTTCCCCTTCCTGTGTCCATGTGTTCTCATTGTTCAATTCCCACCTATGAGTGAGAATATGCGGTGTTTGGTTTTTTGTTCTTGCGATAGTTTACTGAGAATGATGATTTCCAATTTCATCCATGTCCCTACAAAGGACGTGAACTCATCATTTTTTATGGCTGCATAGTATTAATAAATGGTGCTGGGAAAACTGGCTAGCCATATGTAGAAAGCTGAAACTGGATCCCTTCCTTACACCTTATACAAAAATCAATTCAAGATGGATTAAAGACTTAAATGTTAGACCTAAAACCATAAAAACCCTAGAAGAAAACCTAGGCATTACCATTCAGGACATAGGCATGGGCAAGGACTTCATGTCTAAAACACCAAAAGCAATGGCAACAAAAGCCAAAATTGACAAATGGGATCTAATTAAACTCAAGAGCTTCTGCACAGCAAAAGAAACCACCATCAGAGTGAACAGGCAACCTACAAAATGGGAGAAAATTTTCGCAACCTACTCATCTGACAAAGGGCTAATATCCAGAATCTACAATGAACTCCAACAAATTTACAAGAAAAAAACAAACAACCCCATCAAAAAGTGGGCGAAGGACATGAACAGACACTTCTCAAAAGAAGACATTTATGCAGCCAAAAAACACATGAAAAAATGCTCACCATCACTGGCCATCAGAGAAATGCAAATCAAAACCACAATGAGATACCATCTCACACCAGTTAGAATGGCAATCATTAAAAAGTCAGGAAACAACAGGTGCTGGAGAGGATGTGGAGAAATAGGAACACTTTTACACTGTTGGTGGGACTGTAAACTAGTTCAACCCTTGTGGAAGTCAGTGTGGCGATTCCTCAGGGATCTAGAACTAGAAATTCCATTCGACCCAGCCATCCCATTACTGGGTATATACCCAAAGGACTATAAATCATGCTGCTATAAAGACACATGCACACGTATGTTTATTGCGGCATTATTCACAATAGCAAAGACTTGGAACCAACCCAAATGTCCAACAATGACAGACTGGATTAAAAAAGGTCATATTATTAATATCCATGAATGATGTTGGTCTCAATTACTCTTGAATTGAGGGGAACGGAAGGGGAACTTTCATTTTCCCCTTCAGCTTCTTGGTGTTGATGGGAAAGCTTCAGGGAATCTATCTAGGGAACACAGAACTAACTATGAGCTCCTGGATGTAATGCCTCACTTGTGTTTGACTTGATGGTGATTCTAATTGTGCACTAGTCAGGAACTGAATGTGTGGTTCTGGCCGGAATTCATCATGTGGTGCAACAGCACAGAACAAGGAAAAACCAAAATACATGGATTCTCTTCTCAGTTTTACCACCTACCAGGTGAATGATGCTGGGTCTGAATTTGCTTACTGGTAAAAACCAAAGTTTTGGACAGATGGTCTCAAAAGTCTTGTCTAGATCTCATAATCTGTTTAATAAGCTTTTCCTGGACTCTCAAATTAATCTGCTCAGGCAGCTAAACTGTGAACATGCCCAGAGCTAATCATGATCTATTGTCCCTCTATACTAATAGCGAACCTTGGGAAAAAAGAGAATGAATGATATGTGTGCATGAAAGTGGGAAGATGTTTGGGTTTCCACCACACTGCTCATATCATTGGGCCCTTGCCTTCCTAATGTAATTAGTAGAGAAATCATAAGCTTTTCTATTATCATGGCAATTGGCAGACACTTAAGTATAATTCTCACTCTGATTCATGGAGGATGTTTTAATTACCCCAAAGATGTTGCAGTAGTAAGCTATATTTAATAAGTTGCGAGTTAATAGATGTTCCATGACTATGTGATTAAACAGACATTATTGTCTTTTGTTGCATTGGTTTTTTATTGCTGCTTTGACAAATTATTACAAACATAGTGCCTTAAAACAACATGAATTTATTATCTTACAGTTCTGCAGCAGTCTGAAACAGGTTGCACAGAGCTAAAATAAAGGTACTGTCAGGGTTGAACTCCTTTCTGAGGGCTGTTGGGTAGTATCTGATTATTTGCCATTTCCAGCTTCTAAAGGTTGTCCCCTTCCTTGGCTGTTGAAATTCAGACCTCCTTCTTCAAAGTCAGCGATGGTGTGTTGAGTCCTGTTCACATTACGTCACTCTCACTTCTCTTGTGTCACCCTCTTCCACTTTTAAGGAAACTTATAATTACAAGGGGCCCACCGAGATCATCCAGGATTCTCTCTCTATTTTAAGGTCAATTGATTAGTAATAATATGGTTTGATTATGCCCCCTCTTAAATTCAGGTGTTGCCAACTTAGTAGTTTTAAGAGATAGGGCCTTTAAGAGGTAATTAGGCCACGAGGGCTGCTCCCTCACGAATGGGATTAAGGCCTTTCTGAAAGAGGCTTGGCAGTGTTTGGTAGCTTGCTCTTTTGTTCTTCTGCCAGGTGAGAACATACTGTTCCTTTCCACACCCCTCTGAAGATGCAGTACTCACCAGACGATGGAACCTGCTGGCACTTTGATCTTGGACTTCCTAGCCTCCAAAACAGAAAATAAATTTCTGTTCTTTATAAATACCCAGTCTCAGGCATTTTGTTATAGCAGCACAAATGGACTAAAACAGTAACTTTAATTCTACCTGCAATGTTAATTGCCCTTAATCATGTTACGGAGCATACTGACAGGTTTCAGGGATGAGGGTACGGACTTCTTTGAGGAGGGTCATGGTTCTGCCTACCAAATTCCAACTTTTTTCTCTGGGTTTCAATTTTTTGATATGAATCTACATTCACCTATATATATATATTCATATAGATATAATCATAGTACTTTATGAATATATAGTGGGATAACTTATTAGATATGGCATCAATCTCTATCAGAAGCTTTTACAAACTCACAGTGTAAACAGACATTAACACAGGGGTGAAGGATCATTCCTTTCATAGCTAATTAAGCTGATTTGATCAATAAGTATTTTAAAAAGAAGCGCTTGTACATATTTCAAAAGAGCCTTCAGGTTGTCTTTATAGGAAAAAGATGCTGATATTTTTTAACACAGTAGGGTTAAGACCATCTTGGGACCACCTCTGAAATTCACAAGATTTACTATTTTACTAGAATATCAATCAACAGTCTACTAAAGACTACGTATTTTACCAGTTACCTGCAAGAATTTCAGTATGTTACTCTGTGAATTTTTTAACATAGCACTGAATGTGAACATAAATAAAACTAAGTAGTATTGCTATTATTCAGTGTTATGAATAAGGGAACTGACTAACAATAAAAAATCAAGAATGATTAACTCTAACTCTTAATGGCTTTAGAGCAGCTGGAGCCAAAAAATCAATTTACAAAAGTCAAAGAATGTCAATATGCTTATTTTCCCTATGAGAATTCTCTAGGAGTTTTGCTGGGTTTCTTATTGCTCTTGTCTTTCAAATGCCAAGTGAGAAATAGCTATCATTTTTATCTTCATGTCAGGTAAACCGAAAGCAAATGGCAAAATGGGAACCAAATGTCTAATAGTACTTAGAAAACTACTATGTATTATTTTTGTATATGCCTACATTTGAGACTAAAAATAGATCCCAATTGTTTTCTCTGATAAACTTTAGAATTTTTTTTTTCTTTTGAGACTGAGTTACACTCTGTTGCGCAATCTCGGCTCACTGCGACCTCCGCCTCCCGGGTTCAAGCGAAACTCCTTCCTCAGCCTCCTGAGTAGCTGGGATTACAGGCACGCACAACCACTCCTGGTTAATTTTTTGTTGTTGTTGTATTTTTAGTAGAGACAGGGTTTCACCATGCTGGTCAGGCTGGCCTCGAACTCCTGACCTCATGATCTGCCCATCTTGGGCAAAGTACTGGGATTACAGGCATGAGCCACCGCAGCTGGCCAAAACTTTAGCATTTTAAACACAACATGTAATTAAATTTTAATAAGATAATTATTTTATTTTCAAGGGCCTTTAAAATAATATTTACAGAGATGAATAAAGGAAGAAAAAGAAAATTGAGTA
The DNA here is from genome assembly GCF_028885625.2 of Pongo pygmaeus. NCBI lineage: Eukaryota > Metazoa > Chordata > Mammalia > Primates > Hominidae > Pongo > Pongo pygmaeus. Next base: position 32,252,799 of record NC_072380.2, on the reverse strand, counting down.
AAGTATTCTTAATTTGATTTTGACAAAAGTCTATGTACAATAGAATAGCCCAATTCCATTTCTTTTAAAAAGGGAGTAAATTATGTATTCATTTTCAACAACTCTAATCATTAGTTCTAGTCTTTCCTTGCTGCTTTTTTCTACATATTTTTAATTTTGAATATTTTATTAAAATAGTCAAATTACTAAAGAGATCTCTGTAACATCAACTCTCACATCTGAAGAAAGCGGGAGAGCACATATTTTATGAGCTCATCATATTAAGAAACCTAATTTAAGGCACTGATTTCAACTGTATGGGCTTTTCTTCAAGAAATCAGTGTGAGTCCAGAAATGCCAGGACTATCAGATTCACGTCTTTACTGTAATCTCAGGCTGAATTCACTTGCCTACTTGCCTCTATGCTACCTGAGCCTTCCTGAGATGATGTGCCTATGTGCACAGAGTCATATAATCAAAATACATTTCAACTGACTTCCATATGGTTGCCAGTTGGCCACAAAATAAAACTGCATGTAGTTATATGCACAAGCTGTCTGGATGCTATAAAAAGAAAATTTTGACCAGCATGATTAAATCAGCATGTATGTTAAAATATAATGGCTACATTCAAAGAACAAATTGTGTCTCTCCCATAAGCAAAATCTGGAAAAATAAAAGAGATACAGGCAAGATTCCACAGGTGTTTACAGACCAAATATGTCTAAAGCAGTCATCTGTTAAATGCACACACAACATTTGTACCTTTTCCTTCTCAACTCTACTTTTCTTCATATAATTCTGTATCCTGAGAGAGTAGTCAAGTCAGCCTATTTGGCAGAATTAGTGGCCCATCAAGAATGGCTCTCTATAGTGGGATAACATTAAGTTTCCAGATGAATTTCCACTGCCCAAAAGAAATCCTGGGTGGAACAGAAATAGATGCATATAATTTGTCATACAAAGTGGCCACGCTTGAATTCACCCAAGGGTTTTATGATATCCCATCACTTTTTGAAATAAATTATTATTAATGATAATACATTTATAATTTGTGCACATTAATGACGAACATAATAAAAACATCAAGAGTTATAATATACTCCTAAGTCATCTTTCTCTTCCAGACAATATTTATAAGCCTTGCAAATATCCACAGGATAGGCTTGAGTGCCATTTTATAGATCATAAGATGCTCAAGGGATTTTAAAAAAAACTATTCAAGTGGTATAGTACTGTAATCACTGATATGGTTTAGATGTGTCCCCACCCAAATCTCATCTTGAATTGTAGCTCCCACAATTCCCATGTGTTGTGGGAGAGAACTGGTGGGAGGTAATTGAATCATGGTGGTGGGTCTTTGCCATGCTATTCTTGTGATAGTGAATAAGTCTCACGAGATCTGAAGGTTTCGTAAAGGGGAGTTTCCCTGCACAAGTTCTCTTCTCTTGTCTGCTGCCATGTGAGAGGTGCCTTTCACCTCTGCCAAGATTGTGAGGCCTCTCCAGCCATGTGGAACTGTGAGTCCATTAAGCCTCTTTCTTTTGTGAATTGCCCAGTGTCAGGTATATCTTTATCAGCAGCGTGAAAACGGACTAATACAGTCATGCTCTACATAATGACATTTTGGTCACTGATGAATTGCATATATGAAGTAGACCCATAAGGTTATAACACAGCTAAAAGATTTCTATCACTTAGTGACATCATAGCCCTCATAACATCACAGTATTACTCACGTGTCTGTGGTGATGCTGGTGTAAACAAACCTACTGCACTACCACTCGTATGAGTCTAGCACATGCAATTATGTGGAGTACATATTACCTGATAATGATTAGAAAAACTGTTATTGGTTTATATATTTACTATACTGCACTTTTACTGTTATTTTAGAGTGTACTCCTTCTACATGTATTTTTTATAAAAAAAAAAAAAAAAGTTAACTGTGAAACAACCTCAGGCAGGTCCTTCAGGAGGAATTCCAGAAGGCGGCAGATGACAGCTTCATGTTTGTTATTGCCCCTAAAGACCTTCCGGTAGGACAAGATGTGAAAGTGGAAGACAGTGATACTGACAATCCTGACCCTGTGTAGGCCTGGGCTAATGTGTGTGTTTGTGTCTTTGATTTTAACAAAATTTTAAAAATTATATTAAGAAAATTTAAAAATTCAAAAAAGTTTATAGAATGAGGATAAAAAGAAATTATTTTTGTACAGCTGTACAATGTGTTTGTATTTCAAGCTATTATTGAAAAAGAGTCAAAAAGTTTTGAAAAATTAAAACGTTTAGAAAGTCAGAAAGTTACAGTAAGCTAACATTAATTTATTATTGAAGAAAGAAGATTTTTCTTTAAATACAGATAGCCTAAATATAGTGTTTATAAAGTCTACAGTAGTGTACAGTTATGTCTTAGGCCTTCACACTCTCTCACCACTCACTCACTGACCCACCCAGAGCAACACGCAGTCCTGCAAGCTCCATTCATGGGAAGTGCCTTACATAGGTGTACTTTACATAAAATCTTTTATATCATATTTTACTGTGCCTTTTCTAGGTTTTGATAGTTTAGATAAACAAGTACCACTGTATTAACAAGTGCCTACAGTATTAAGTACAGTAACATGCGGTACACATTTGTAGCCTAGGAGTAAGAGGCTAGACTACATAGCCTAGTACGTAGTGTGTCTGTAGTATGTTTTGCCATCTGGGTTCATGTAAGTGCACTCTGTGATGTTCACACAAGTACAAAATAGTGTAATAATGCATTTATCAATGTATCCCTGTCGTTAAGCACCACATGTCTATCTTTGGAATCTAGAATCGTCTAGTTCCAGAGACTATTTGGACTACAACAGTAATTTTAAAATGTTTTCCTCTTTTAGCAGGTGAATTCTTTGGATAAAATCCTCCCTGTAAGCCTGGTATAATCAACAGATAAAGGAGGGGCATGTCTGAGACAAGTCGGGGTGGGAGATGCCCTGCGCCTCCAACCCTATCTCCTTTGCTCGCTCCTCACCTCCTCTCTACAGCTCTGCAGCAGCCTCGGTGCATCTCTCCTGAGTCTTAGGTCTCAAAACAACAACAAATTAAGAAGCTTGAAAAAACACTGCATTGCATCAAGCTGCCATATTCTCACCTTCAGCAAAATTTCCATATGGCTCCCCAAGAGGAGGTTCTAGAAAGCCACTAAGAATGTAAATGAGTACAACCACAATGGAGAGCAGTTTGGGATTTCCTCAAAAAACTAAATACAGAGCTACCATAACGATCCAGCAATCCCACTGCTAGGTATATTCACAAAAGAAAGGAAATCAGTATGTCAAAGAGATACCTGCACATCCATGTTTGTTGCAGCACTGTTCACAATAGCCAATATTTGGAAGCAACCTAAGTATCCATCAACACATGAATGGACAAAGAAATTGTGGTACGTATAAACAATGGAGTACTATTTAGTCATGAAAACAATGAGATCCTGTTATTTGCAACAATATGGATGGACTGGTGGTCATTATGTTAAGTGAAATAAGCCAGGAACAGAAAGACAAACATTGCATATTCTTACTCATTTACTGAACGAAAAAATCAAAACAATTGGACCCATGGAGATAGAGAATGGAAGGATGGTTACCAGAGGATAGGAAGGGTATGGGGGGATCAGAGAGAGATAGAGATGGTTAAAGGGTACAAAAAATAATTAGAAAGAATAAATAAGACCTAGTATTTAATAGCATGACAGTGTGACTATAGCTAAAATAATGTATTTGTACATTTTAAAATAACTTAAAAAACATAGTTGAATTGTTTGTAACACAAAGGATAAATGCTTGAGGAGATGGATACCCCATTTTCCATGATGTGATTATCATGCATTGCATGCCTTTATCAAAATATCTCACATACCCCATAAATATAGACACATACTGTGTAGCTACAAAAATTAAAAATTAAAAAATAAAAACTTAGAAAGCCACCAAGACATTGTAATTGTGGATGAAGTTCCAATGAGCATGGAGGGCATTCAATGCTATTACTCAGCACTAATATTCAATACTATTACTGCATATACAGAAACTGAAGCCCAGAAACACCCAGCTGGATTCAATGGCAGGGCTTGAATCCAGGTCCTGTGACATTAAATCCAATGTCGTTGGTATACCTGGAAGACTGATAGGTATGATCAATGGTCTTCCTGATGGGTCAGGTGCCCCTAACAGGGAGCACAGAGATAATGCACATCAATTCTTTTCTATTATGGCACTTGGCACAATTTGTAATCATTTACTTATCAGTGTGTTTGTTTATATTTTGTCTCCTTCCCCAGACTGTAAATTCCTTGAGGACAGAAACAGTGGCACTTTTACTTTTGTATTACTTAGCACCTAACATACAAAAGTCTTCAATTAGTCTGGGAGCGGTGGCTTACACCTGTAATCCCAGCACTCTTGGATGCCAAGGTGGGAGGATAGCTTGGGCCCAGGAGTTCAAGACCAGCCTGGGCAACACAGCAAAACCCCAACTCTGCAAAATATACAAAAATTAGCCAGATGGGTTGGCACACAACTGTAGTCCCAGCTACTTGGTACGCTGAGGTCGAAGGATCACCTGAGCCTGAGAGGTCGAGGCCACAGTGAGTTGAAATTGTTCCACTGTACTCCATCCTGGGCAACAGAGTGAGACCCTGTCTCAAAAGAAAAAGTCTTCAATTATTCTTTTGTATTGTTAAAAGTGTATTTGAAAGCAAGAATCACTTTATCTCCAACTCTTCTTATGAAAAGAAAACATTCCAAGTAGATCCAGCAGCTAGATTTACCCTCCGACGAAGCCTGCTAAACTGCTCAAGTCTAAATGCAAAGCCCTTCTCTAAAAATGCCCTACAAACATCATATAGTGAACTGAAAAGTATATTTCAACTGAAAATTGATTTCACCTGCTTTCCATCACAAGAAAGCCTCAACAGACTATATCTGGTCTAGTTAAATATTAGTACAAGTTATATAAAATTCAAAATCTCAGTACAATTGGGAAGGAAAGATGCACATTAGGGCATTTCCTAATTTCTTTAACTATAAGGGAAAATCTTTAGAGTTTGTGGGGTTTTAGTTTGTTCTGTTATAATTCACCTTCCACATTAAACACAACTAGCATGCTATTTCTTTAGACATACTTTAACTTTGCATCTGCTCCAAACATCGCATTTGTTGTTACCTTGATGACGAATTAAGTTTATGATTTAAAATCAATAACTGAAAAGCTCACTTCAGCTAAACTATTTGTAGATACAATAAAAGAAAACAACACGATCTAGGTCATATTTCTTTCATGCTCCAAATCTGCTTTTACTAAAAAAAAAAAAAAAAAAAAAAGTCTGCTTTCTACAAACAAGAAGGTATGAAAAAGACTGCTGGCCTCCTTCTTGTTCTTTAAGGAACAAGCTTTTCCTTTTTATTCCTCATAGTTGTTTCCTATGTTTTGAGCAACCCTGTTTTGTGTGCACACAAGGCATAAGCAGTCCTGGGTGGAAGATTGCCTTGAAACTTCCACTGAGATTGTAAGCCCCAGGTACTGAAACCTAGGGAAAATGTGAGTCTGGAGAGGGGCTCAGAATCACTTACATCCCAGACAAAAGGCCAAGTAGATTAGATGAATAAAAACAAAATTCTAAATGCTTCTGGTTATTTTCAGTTTCCATTTATGCTGCTGCACTTAATGTAGACCAGAATAGGTTGGTTACATGTAGTTACATATTCTATTTGGGGTATAATTTAATAGTCAGAAATGAGATGCCGGAAAATGCCTGGGAAAAAAAAGCAATATGGGAATAAATACAAATTTTGGCACTAATAACCAGACCTGACCTTTGCATTGCTTATTATGTCCCTAAAAATATGCCATTTATAATCATCTGATGCAATTACAGAGTATTTTTTGTGGTGGTAAGCTCAAAATACCATGGTGCATTATTATTTCTTTCAGATTCCCTGAAGTTTTTATTACTGAGACGCAGCGTCATCAGACGTCACGAACAACCAAGCAACTGCAGCATCTCTGACATCGCCTACTTTGACAGTTTCTGGGTTTAGAATACATTTTATCAATTATTCAGGTTCCTTTGCTCTCCCATCAATGGCCAATTGCCTTTTAGCTTTTAGCATTGTCATTAGAAAATAAAAAAGGACCCAAATTTGCTCCATTTTCTTATATTTAATAAAAATGGCTTTATCGTGTGTGTGTCTAAAGCCATGAACTGTCTGTAAATACGTTAAAAAAAAAAAGACTTTTCCATTTTCTAAAAAAATAAGTATTGTGCTGTATAATGAGAAGAGCATGGGATTTGGAACCAGAAGACCACGGGGTGTGGAGACAGACTTTGCTTGCTCTGCCAATTACTAAGCCCCCAAGCAACACATTTAACTGATAAGAATTTCAGCTTCTTCATCAGTAACAAGGTTTATAACTATTAGCCTCAGGCATTGTTGTGATGATCAAATCAAAGGAGTTAATCACATGAAAGTGCTTTATGTATTGTAAAGTGCAATATAAATGTTGTCTTGAGTTTACTACCCCTTAACAATCCTGCCCACAGTTAAGAAATCTCTCAGTACACTTTGGGTTCTATCAGTACAGTTTTTGTTTTGTTTTGTTTTGTTTTTTAAGACTTTAAAGGAGAAAGTAAAGGCAGAGAGGAGGAAGAAGAGAGGAGGCAGGGGGAAGAAGGAAAAGGGTGGGAAGGGGAAGAGGGGAGGAATAAAGAGGGAGGAGAAGAGCTGGAAGAAGGGTAGAAAGAGGAGAATTTGACCTAAGCCCTTCTCAGTCACAGACTCAACCTCGTCACCCCCAGCTATCCTTCCCTTGCTCTCCAATCCCACTTGCCTACTACATATACTCTGTCAGCCCCTCCAGTCCATGCTACCCCCCACCTTCATCCACTGCGTTCTAACACAAATATTTACTATGGTAGCAGGTTGTTTCTTTCTGCAACTATGTACGGTTGAAAAATTCTCAGTACAGCTTCATGCTTTTTATCAGTTCTGCTAAGGTTTAACCACAATCTTCCCATTCTACAGCCCAGCTCTAAATAAGCCAAGCAAACCTTGTCATCATTTCCCTTGAGCCTTTGAGGTCCTGGCTGGCCTGTGATCAAAGTTCTTCAACCACTAGTGTACAGCCTTGGACCTCAGACTCTCACCTTTCAATCTTCAAATTGTTTCAGTGTCTCATCTTTCCATCCACTGTGTTTTCCACCATTCCTGCCATCCTTCCTATTCTCCTTAAGTCCTTCTTGCCCTAGGGTGAAGTCATTCATCTCCATCTTCGATCAGACGGTGATTCCTAGGTTTTATATCCAGGGCATGTTCTTTGCTAGACCTGCACGTTCAAACCAACTTCCTTAGATGGTCACCATATACTTTAGAGTACATGAGATGCCACAATTGTGAAGTCCTAATTAGAGAAAAGGAATCAGGTTGTTGGGAGCAGGAGAAACCAAAAAGGAAAAGCAGATAAGCTACAAGTCTGCCTTTCTTCATGGTCCAGGACACATAGCCCTTCTGTGCAAATTACTAACAATCTTCTCATACCCAACTTACTATCAGACCCTCAGACAATAGAAAACTGCAAGTTAGCTTCCTGCAACTTTGGCATTATCAGTAAAGCATATAGCCCTCTCCAGCACAAGCACCATCCCATAAAATCCCCAGCAAGCCTTTGTCTCCTTGCAGTCAGCTCCTATCTTGCTGATTTGCCCATTGCACCCTTGCAACGTATTTTCATGCTTTCTCTAATCAATATGGCTTTCTCTCCTCACAACTGTCTGGGTAAATTCTCTTTACTGCCTGTGCCACTGGCCCCAGATAGATGCTACCAGTGACAACAATTATATATTTAAAATGCAATTCCTGCTCACTGCCCTTACAAATGTGAAAACTGAGGGTTAAAGAGGTCCTATGGCTACCCATGTTTATGTGGAAGGTCAGTGCTAAACACCTGCAACAGGCTCCAGGGTTTTGTGCCCCAGTACTATGTGTTTTTACCTCATCATCTTCTGCAACAATTTTAACATGTTTTGTTCCTGCTGGCCAAACCCCAGGTGCCCTTCTTCCTCAGTTAGCATCAGACAAGATGCAAATTTGGGATGGTTACACTGGTGAAAGGCTTGGAAGAAAAAACTGAGAGTTACAAAAGCCAGGCAGTTTAAAATAGAACCCTTTGTGAAACATTTTACACTAAGAGTGGTCCCTGGCACTAAATTAAAGTATTAAAATGTCAGACAATTTAATGGAGTCATATTTCACCTAATAGAGTCAAGGCTTCAAACACTTCCAGGAAACAAGAACTAAGAATAAACCTGATGAGCTTAACACTCTGGGATTTCTTGTATCCTGTCAGAATCATCCATTACCAAGCCATTATTTCTGAGACCTTGTTTAACAGCCACGTATATCAAACAGGAGAATCCAAAGGACAAAACCAAAACTTGCGTGCCAGGCACATCATATGCCAGCCTTCTGTGGCTGTTCCTTTGGCCAGAGTGTGTGTCTTTTACTTTGATGTACAATTTAAACTCATTAATCTCTGCAACTATCCTGTCCAGATCACAAACGTGACCTCCATTGCCAAATGCAATGGAAGCTCTTCTGTCTTCTCTTTAATTAAACACTTTCTCTAGCCTGAAATGCTTTTATGACATCAGGCCCTCTTGGTTTCTTCCCACCTTACTGATTGCTTTTTCTGTCTTTGTTGGTTTCTTTCTCTGGCAACTCTTAATACTGGAATTTCCCAAGGCTTGGTTTTGATCCCTCTTATCTTCTCTATCTATAATCTTTACGTGGATGATCTCATCTGGCCAACTGGCTTTAATTAAACCTATATTCCAATGTCTTCTAAATTTATATCTCTAGCCCTGACCTCTTCCTTGAGTTTCAGACTTTTCTAGACAATTCTTTTCATCTTCAATTGGAAGCATAATAGATTTTAAATTAATAACATTTTCACCTTTTTCCAAAAATACCACATAAAATATTCCCCAAATATTTGCTGTCTCATATTGTCTTACCCCCATTTATTCAGTTACTTAAGCCACAAACGGGTGTTACCCTTAGTTACTTTCCTTGCTTCCTTAACTGCATCTATTTGGTGAGTTCTGTTGACTCTGTTTCTAAAATAGATTCTAACTTCTCCTCATCTTTTGTACTCATCCCCTGGCTCCCCTCTAATCTAACCCAGTGTCATCTCTTTCCTGGAATTATTCAGGAAATGCAAATCAAAATCACAACGAGGTATTATCTTACCCTAGTTAGTATGGTTATTATCAAAAAGACAAAAAAAAAAGTTTTACAAATGCTGGCAAAGATGCCGAGAAAATGGAACTCTTATGCATTGTTGAATGGAAATTTGCATAGCTATTATGGAAAACAGTCTGGAGACTCCTCAAAGAACTAAAAATAGAACTACCATATGATCTAGCAATCTCAATCTTGGGTATTGATCCAAAGAAAAGGAAAAAAGCACATCAAAGGGATAACTTCACACCTATGTTTACTGTTGCACTAATCACAATAACAGTATATGAACGTAACCTAAATATACATCAATGAGTAAATGGATAAAGAAAATGTGGTAAATGTGTACAACAGAATATTATTTAGCCACAAGAAAGAATGAAATCCTGTCATTTGCAGCAACATAGATGGAATTGGAGGTCATTATGTTACGTGAAATAAACCTGACACAAAAACACAAATATTGCATGTTCTCATTCATATGTGGAAGCTGAAAAGTGAATCTTATGAAGATAAAGTGTAGAAATATAGTACTGAAGGCAGGGAAGGATGAGGGAGTGAGGAATGAAGAGAGTTTGGTTAATGTGTAAAAACATACAGTTAGATAGAAGGAATAAATAAGTCCTAGTGTGCAATAGCACATTCGAGTGACTATAGTGCTGCAGTTTGGATGTTTGCCTCCGTACACCTCATGTTGAAATTTGATTCCCAGTGTTGAAGGTGGAGCCTAATGGAAGGTGTTTGGGTCATAGATGTGAAACCTTCATAAATAGATTAATGCCTTACCCAGGGAGTTGGGAGATCGGGAGTGAGTTAGTTCCTCTTGCAGGAAGTAACAGAGTGAGTTCTTCCTCTGCTAGCATCCTCCCGTTCCCTTCTTGTTTCCTCTCTCGCCATGTAATCTCCGCACATACTGGCTCTCTATACCTTCCTCCATGAGGGGAAGTGGCCTGTGGCCCTCACCAAATACACATGCCCAATTTTGAATTTTTCCAGACATCACAAATGTGAATCAAATCTTTTTTCTTTATAAATTAATTTTATAACAACACAAAGAGCCTAAGACATATAATTAACAATATTTTATATTTCAAGATAGCTAGAAGAACAGATTTGAAATGCTCCCAACACAAAGAAATGATAATGTTTGAGGTGATAGATATGTTAAGTGTGTGATTTGATCATTACACATTGTATGTGTGTATCAAAATATCACATGTATCCCATAAATATGTATAGTTATTATGTATCAATGAAAAATTTTAAAAATAGCCACATCTGGTCTCCTTGCTTCTTCTGGTATCTTCTTACAGAACAACCACTGTAATCTTTTAAAACTATAAATCATATCATGCCACATTTGCTTAATGCTATGTGTTGGTTTCCTCCTGATGTTCAAATAAAATGCAAACTCCTTTCACTACCACCCCTCTTAGCCCTTGCATCATAGACTCTGGCTACCACGGCTGGAATCATTCGCACCTGAGCCTTTGCGCTTGCTGTTCCCTCTGCCTGAAATACTGTTCCCTACATGGTTGGCTTCTTCTTGTTACTCAGATCTCCAAGCTCAAAGCCTCCTTCTCAGAGAGGGCTTTTCTGGAGATTCAAACTACATAGCCTCAGCCACTTTCTATCACATTACCTTCTTATTATTTTATATTCCTCAGGTTTCTATATCTTTTATTTCCTCCCATTCAGTGAAGAAGAAGGTTCAGGGTCTATAATAATATTTTTCCTTCTTTAAAAACAAAAGAGGAAAATTACTTTCTATTTTTTATCTGTGCTGAGTTGATATTTTTATAAATGTTGTTATTACTATATCCAAGACATCATAGCATGCACAACAATTAATTCATTCTGTTTTGGTGTTCTTTGCCCAGAACAGAGATATAAATAGCAGATATCAGGACAGTCATAAGGCATAGAGTTATTTATTCTTTCCCAAATTCCCCTAAAATACATCTAATCAGCTAGATGTTATTCTTTTCATATGGACAATTAAAAAGATGGTCTATAAATGTTCGCAATGTGTCATGTTTTCTGACTTTACTCCAAGCCAGTGCTTCCTGCCAAAATCATTGTGAAAAGAATTTAGATTCATTTCAATAATTAATATCATGTAGATAAAATATCCAAATGGATGAATTTTTTATATTTATGCTAATATTTGGAGTTACACAGGCATAGATTCAGAGGATATGGGAAACTCTGTTTGACGAGATGATGAGAGGTTGTCAATGAGCCCAGTCTTCACTCTCAATCCCACCTACACAGTCTCTGCTCATGTTATCTTATATTGACAACAATGAATCCATAACTGATACCAAAAAATGCTGAAAATGGCAAGGCGCAGAGGCTCACGCCTGTAATCCCAGCACTTTGGGAGGCGGAGGCAGGCAGATCACGAGGTCAGGAGATTGAGACCATCCTGGCCAACATGGTGAAACCCTGTCTCTACTAAAAATACAAAAATTAGCTGGCATGATGGCATGTTCCTGTAATCCCAGCTACTCGGGAGGCTGAGGCAGGAGAATCGCTTGAACCAGGGAGACAGAGGTTGCAGTGAGCCGAGATCACGCCAGTGCACTCCAGCCTGGTGACAGAGCGAGACTCCATCTCCAAAAAAAAAAAAAATGCTGAAATTAAAAATAAAGTTCAGAAAGCAAGTTTATAAGTAAATGGAATCCTGGGCTATTTTTTTTTCTTTTTAAATAATTGTGGTTTGGATTGGTGCCAGAAATGATTTATTAAAAAATAAACTTTTGGGGGAAGGGTAGAAGGACAAAAAAGAAACACTTTGTCAAGGTGTTAGTTCTGAGGTGACAGAACCAAAGGATAGGGTGGGAGACAAACAATGGAGTTGAATTTTCAGGAAGAATTTCAGAAATTAGGATAAAACACATACTTATTTCACTATAGAACTCATTATATCCCTCTTAGCAAAGTAATTTCAAATTGGGAAATAAGTAAATCTTTTCTTAGGGAGGAGTATTAAACCTTATTATTCTCATTGTTAAAATCAAACAACCAGGAAAATATACGACAGCTTGGGAACAACATACAGGCTATATTATCTTTCAAGTGATAACTTGGTAGAAAGATAACAAGGTCCTTCTCAAAATAAAGTGCCATGCTGGGCAGGAGCACTGCATGTCACAGAAGCCTGGGCAAAAGTGGTATTTGGTAATGGGGCTGCCCCTCCTTTGCTCTAAGGAAGTCACAGCTCATCCTAGCCAAGTTGCTTACTTTTTCTCCTTTGACCTTGCTGTTGCCAGGGTATTGTCTCAATAGGGTTCTGTTAATTCAGGGGCTACGTAAACAATGCTGGGTTTGGGCTTTCATTCCATTCTGTCGTATGAAAGCCAGGTTTTTCCAAATTCAGCACTTCACAACTCTCATAATTATGTAGCCAACAGTTCCTCTTTCACTGTTTATTCCTGGATACAGGTATATATCAGAACCAAATCCAAACACAAACCCCCATCTCTTTAAGTGGAAAATATTTCTGTTAGATTGTCCTGTCACTCTGCTGCAGACAGCCTCAGGAACCATCAGCCAATAAGAGGGAAGCTCTCCTTTCAAACCTAAATGTGAAGTCACTACTCATGTTTTTGCATCATATCCAGGCTGAAAGATGCAGTGAGTAAGAATTTCAAGAGAGGCACATCCACATCTTGATGACCAGCAAAGGTTACCCATAAGCAACCTTTCAAAGATCTTATCCAAACTACTCTCCTTCCCAACTCCACATCCTAAGTCAACTTTATGCCCTTTTATATATAAAACAAAACCAAGCAAAACAAAGACCAACAAACCTTTTTTGCCCCACTAAATGAATTATCTCATGGATTTTGTTTTACAGTTTATGGAAAATGGTGCAGCAACACTTCTGGTAAACAGGAGCCTCGCAACAAACAGAAACACCTCTCCTCAAACTCCACCAGATCACAGCCAGATTAGAGGACCCTGCCAGTCTGTCTGTTCCTATATAGTGAAAAAGAACTTGTACCTTGGAAGGCTCTGGCTTGGTACAAGGATATTCCTGCTGCCAGGACAAGCACTTGCCACATGAAATTTTGACTCAAATACACTTTCCTGTACTATCTTTGATCCTAATTTTAGCACTAGTTTTTTCATTTCACTTTCTAGGATTGAAATGTAAAGGGACCTTTGTCCAAAGGCAAGTGACATAGGCCTTATACTTGTTGCTATCCTTAATTTCTTCATTCATGACACTTGCCTTTGAAGGGGTGGCCTGCCCCTCCACACCTGTGGGTGTTTCTTGGGCTATGCACATCCTGCATAGCCCTAAATCCATTAAACCTTGAGTCAACACAGCACATGTTTCTGCAAGCACAGGGTTGGGGCTAGGGTTACAGATTAACAGCATCTCAAGGCAGAAGAATTTTCGTTAGTACAGAACAAAATGGAGTCTCTCATGTCTACTTCTTTCTACATAGACACAGTAACAGTCTGATCTCTCTTTCTTTTCCCCACAGCCTTAAAGACTAAAATTCTCCTTCCTTTTGTTAAACAGATTCCTGTCCTCAGCCCTGATGCTTACTGGCCAAGATACGTGTCCCAGTGGATGAGAACATCTCCTTCATCTCCTTGGTCATTGTCAGAGTGACATGCATATGATCAACACTTGGTCACACAACCGTCCAGCTGTCACTTCACCTAAAGATCCTCACCCCCTTCATCTAGTGAATCTCTGGCTTTGTCGTTGCAATGCATGGTGCACTGGGATAGGTGGCGTTGGAACTTCTTTATCTCTGTGATCCTCAAGGCTTGGTCTTGAGCCAGAGGCATGTGGCAGTCCTCTGTGCACTGCCACACCTGCTGCATAAACACCTGCCTGTCCTCAAAACAGCTGGTGCTGAACATGAAAAATTACAACTCCCAGATGTACCTCCCTCAAGAGGCTTCTTTATAGAGTCCACCATCTTCTGAGCCCGGAGCTCCCACAGCTCCACCATGGCAACCAAGAGCTCAAGCAAATCTTTTTAATGTTCTTCACTAAGCTTCCTATCAACATATACTATTCCTATTTTTTTCTTTTTTTTTTTTTTTTTGAGACAGGGTCTTGCTATGTCACCCAGGCTGGAGTGGTGTCATAATCATAGCTTAGCTTACTGCAGCCTTAAACTCTTGGGCTCAAGCAATCCTCTTGCCTCAGCCTCTTGAGCAGCTGTTACTACAAGCGCACACCACCAGGCCCAGCTAAATTTTTCTATTTTTTGTAGAGACAAGGTTTTGCCATGTTGCCCAGGTTAGTCTAGAACTGGACTCAAGCGATCCTCTTGCTTCAGCTTCCCAGAGTGCTGGGATTACAACCATGAGCCACTGCACCCTGCCATATTTCTTTTTTGACACCCCAAAATATGTGTTGTGATGTCAAGGTATTTTAATGATTTTACATATGTTGTGAAATAACATACATTTTTAAAATGTTACTGTATTTTTTTAAAAAAGTTACTTCTTGAATTTTTGTGAATGGTCTTAGTGTCTTTGTTTTCAAAATATATGTTCATTTTCAATCTCTGGCTGTCTAAGGCAGGCATGAAGCTTCCAGGAGCATGTTTGAAGGAGCACTGGGGACAAGCAGACCCATCAGATCAAGGCCATAGTCCCCCAAAAGTCTCCCCTACAATAAGCTGTCATCATATTTATTTCCAGAATCTCACCTTAGCTTTCTGACCTTCCTTGTTCTGGCTCTGCACCAGCCCTGGCTGGCCTCATTTCACATTCTCACCTCTAAATGTTAGGCAATTTGCCTTCAGATCTCAGTACTTCCTGTCCATTCTCCCCTTTGGCTCCTCATTTTCATCCTCTATCAGTTGGTCAATCCTCTCCAATGGGAACTTGACTTTAGCTCCTACTCCAGTCTTGCTCTTGTAGAGCCCATGACACCAGAAATTCACTCTGGCCTTGGATATGGTACAGCAGTGTGAGAAAAACAAAGCCTGGCATACCAGCCTGCGGCCTGTGTGGCTACCAATTAACTAAAATCTTATTTCAGCTCCTTTACTATGATTTGGATGAGAGAAAATAAAAATGTAAAATTCACAATGTCAACACACGGCACTACCATCTTACTTTACTCATTTTATTATTACTTCGGAAATGCCCTTTCTCTCTCCCAACTTGCCACCATGATCATTGTAAATGTCATTGAATGTTGCTTTGTTAGCACTGAGAGGTTGTAGGAATTACATAAATCACCTCATCCAATTCCTTCTTTTTTTTTTTTTTTTTTTTTTTGAGACCAAGTCTCGCTCTGTCGCCCAGCCTGGAGTGCAGTGGCGCGATCTCGGCTCACTGCAAGCTCCGTCTCCCGGGTTCACGCCATTCTCCTACCTCAGCCTCCCGAGTAGCTGGGACTACAGGTGCCTGCCACCGCGCCCGGCTAATGTTTTGTATTTTTAGTAGAGACAGGGTTTCACCGTGTTAGCCAGGACGGTCTCGATCTCCTGACCTCGTGATCCGCCCGCCTCGACCTCCCAAAGTTCTGGGATTACAGGTGTGAGCCACCGCACCCGGCCCAATTCCTTCATCTGACAAAAGAGGAAATGGATGTGAACTGCCTGATCTTTAGCATGAAAATGGAATTACTTGGTGAAAAGTTGTTTAGATTTAATTTTGGTCATAATGATGATGATGGTGGTGGTAGTGACTAATGTAGAGTATGGTGGGTGAAGTGGAAAGATCTCTGGACATAAACTAAGAAGACCTCAGCCCCGAATCTGCTTTCACTTCTTCCTGCTCATCTTACTGTATGCAAGTCATTTCCCTCTGACTTCATGTTGTTGGTGGTGATAAAAGGAAGGAGTTGGCTCAGAAGAACTCAAAGGTCTCTTTCCTTCTGAAGTTTTAATGTCTCTGATGATAAAGCTCGTAGTTTCAAAACTATTCTTGTCCTGGCCAGGTGCAGTGGCTCATGCCTGTAATCTAAGCACTTTGGGAGGCCAAGGCAGGCGGAACACCTGAGGTCAAGAGTTCGAGAACAACCTAGTCAACATGATAAAACCCCATCTCTACTAAAAATACAAAAATTAGCTAGGTCTGATGGCAGGCACCTATAATCCCAGCTTCTCGGGAGGCTGAGACAGGAGAATCACTTGAACCTGGGAGGCGGAGGCTGCAGGGAACCAAGATCACACCACTGCACTTCAACCAGGACTCTTTTCCTAAGACATATTAAAATTTAGTCCATGACAACGATTCAATGTATTTTCAGCTATATGTAAATTTATCAATATATGAAATAAATCAAAGTTAATAAGATTTGCAAGGAATACTATAATTTCCTGAGCACTAACTTACAGCTATTTTATTTACATCTGATCTATGTAAAGTATGATTCTATCAGCATTTCACAAATGAGGAAACGGGTTTAAAGAAATGAAATGACTTGCCCAGTATCTTATAACCTTTAAGAGGTGGACTCTAGGTATGAACCTGGATGTTGATAGATTTATGCTCTTGTCAATATACAAGAGTTTCCTCATAATTGTCAGAAAAAGAGTTACTAATGTAGCCACTAAAAAATTAATAATAAAGGAGTTCTGTTTCACCACATACATTATACAGCCAGGTCAAAAGATAAATGAGAAACAGAATGACATTACTTGGAACACATACGACAGAAAATGTTCTATTTCCTTTAGTCTCAAAAAGCATTATCAAAATGAAATCTGTGAAGCTTCTTGTCACAGATATGTTCTTTTTTTCTTTCTCTTTTTCCCACCTATATGTGTCCTCACCAAAAGTAATAGGCTCCTCCCACCTATAATCAATTAAGTCTAATTTTTAGTTTTTAATGTATGAGCGTTTCAGTCACTTTGCTGCTGATACTCTTAAACTCAATCTTCCTTCTATATCATTGCATTTGCTCACTGCACACAGTGCCATATTGCTGAAAGGAGGATTTTTCTATCTTTATGTTGCTACAGGGGGTTTTAGTGTGAATTTAAAGTTACACAAGATGACTGTTGCCCTAGAGAGAAAAAATCTGGCATTTAAAAAAAAAAAAATTTCCGTTTGAAATAAGCACTTAAAATATTTTAGCTGGTATTACTAGTCGTGTTATTATTATTGCTATTCCACAGAAGAGAACAAAATATTCATGTTTCATATGCAATAATTGCATATTTAACTGTCCAGCAGGAAAAACTCCTGTTAAACATATTGTTTCTGTTGACTAAGTGTGGGTAACCGTAAAAGGTTAAGAAGGTGTTCTTTACAGAGGTTTACTCTTGCCATTGCCAAGAGCCTGATGCAAAACACACACCCAAGATGAAAATAGCACACCATCCCTTTGCAGCAGCTGTTCTGTTGCTGTGGAGTATGAACTCACCATGGCAGGGTGCACTGCTTGCAATGACAGAAGTCTGCAGCTACAAATTGCCTTTCTCCCCCCTCCACCAGGGATCCATGCACATGAGCACAGACACAAACACACACATACACACACACACCTTTTCACACCCAGAAATACACAAACATTTTGACAGGGACCTAGCATCTGTTTTCATGACAGTTTAGAGACCAAAATAGGGCATGTGTGGGAGGCGGTGCAGCTTAGTAACAAGAAATGTGAAGCAGGCTTTAAAATACTTGAGTTCTAGTCCTACTTCAGCCACTATCTAGCATTAAAGAAATCATTTTATTTTTTGGATTAACGTTTTCTAACATAGAGGACTGAGAGGCTAAACGTGATGACTTGGGCCAGGCGCAGTGGCTCACGCCTGTAATCCCAGCACTTTCGGAGGCCGAGGCAGGCGGATCATGAGGTCAAGAGATTGAGACCATCCTGGCCAACATGGTAAAACCCCATCTCTACTAGAAATACAAAAAAATTAGCTGGGCATGGTGGCGTGCACCTGTAGTCCCAGGTACTCAGAAAGCTGAGGCAGGAAAATCGCTTGAACCCGGGAGGCGGAGGTTGCAATGAGCCGAGATCGCGCCACTGCACTCCAGCCTGGCAACAGACTGAGACTTCGTCTCAAAACAAACAAACAAACAAACAAACAAAAAACATGATGACTTGTAAGTTTTCTTTAAGACCCAAGGTTCTATGAATTCAAGAAAAAGCTCAGGAAAGGTATTTTCTCAGGTAGCCCATTAACTATGATGGACTACTTTTCACCAGTTACAATACTTCGAAAAGCTTACTTTCCACAATGTTTACCCATATAATCCACTTTATCTGACCTCGTCTGGAATTTATTTTCCATGATTATTTATCCATCAACAGATACTTCTTGAATTTTCATTAAATTATTAAACACAAGGTCCAGTGGAGAATGAGGAAGTGAGGAAGATATAGTTCCTGGCTTTGGAGCTTTTATTCTCACTGTAGAGAGACGATACACACACAGTCACATTAAAGGGGTTTGTGAAGGGCTAGCATGAGGTACTCCAAAGTGTCATTGGTTTTCAGATAGGGTAAGATTGAACTCTGCCTTGAAACCAAAGGAAGCCTTCCTAGGAGATGGTATTCGCGCAGGACCTTGAAGGATGGCTAGAATACCACCTTGGAGAGCAGGGTGGGAACAGGAAATGGCCATAGTCAAGTCCAGGAGATAAGCTATGAGGGAAGTACCAGAAGCATTCCATTTGACTTCAGCTAAGTCTTAGAACAGTTATTAAAACTTCATTATATGCGGCAATGTGGATGTGCCTGGAAGACAACACGCTAAGGGAAATAACCCAAAGAGCGACAAATGCTGCATGATTTCACTTACATGAGTGTGTTAAGCCATTTGCATTACTATAAAGAAATATGGTTGGGCACAGTGCCTCACGCCTGTAATCCTAGCACTTTGGGAGCCTGAGGCGGGCAGATCACAAGGTCAGAAGTTCAAGAGCAGCCTGGCCAATATGGTGAAACCTTGTCTCTACCAAAAATACAAAAATTAGCTGGGCGTAGGCGCACACACCTGTAGTCCCAGCTACTCAGGAGGCAGAGGCAGAAGAATTGCTTGAACCCGGGAGGCGAAGGTTACAGTGAGCCACTCCACGACAGCCTGAGTGACAGAGTGAGAGTCCATCTCAAAAAAAAAAAAAAAAAAAAAAAAAGAAAGAAAAGAAAAGAAATACCTGAGGCTGGGTAACTTAAGAAATAAAAGAGGTTTAATTGATTCACAGTCCTGCATGCTGTACCACCATGGCTCCAGCATCTATTTCTAGTGAGGGCCTCAGGAAGCTCATAATCATGGTGGAAGGCAAAAGGGGAAGAGATCGGTGGGGGAGGTGCTACACACTTTTAAACAACCAGATCTCACATGAACTCAGAGCAAAAACTTACTTATCACCAAGGAGATGGTACTAAGTCATTCATGAGGGATCTGCCCCCATGATCCAATCGCCTCCCATTAGACCCCATCTCCAACACTGGGAATCACATTTCTACATGCGATTTGGAGAGGACAAACATCCAAACCATTACCAATGAGGTATGTAAAATAGTCAAACTCACAGAAGCAGAGAGTAGAATGAATGGTGGTTGCCTGGGGCTGGAAAGTGGGAGAAATGGGGAGATGCTATTCGATGCATGTAGTTTCAGTTACGTCAGATGCTAAGATCTTCTATGCAACATCATATCTAGAGTTAACAATGCTATATTGCACACTTAAAATGTAAAATGTTAAAAGGGTATATCTCATCTTAAATGTTCTTGCTATAATAATGTAAAAAACTTCAAGAAGACTGACTCATTATTTCTTCCCATATAAAAATGTAAGTTGCAGAGCTTATTCTTCCTCATAGGCTATCTTGATTTCATCCAGTTAGTTTGACTAAGTGCAATTTGTAACACATCTTTTAAAAACAGTAAACAATATGTCACCTGTTCCCCATGCCTGAATGTTCCTAATCGCTATCCATATTATGTGTTCTTCAATCTACTTGTGCTGAAGATGCAGAAATTTTGATCTTTGAAAAATGCAGACCCAAGAAAATAAGTTAGAAAAAGCATGTCAACAAGTTAATATAAGTTGTAGTTATCACAATAAACAGATCTACTCATACAAGTTTATATTGGACTGAGAGAAAGTGTGCTATGCACAAACTGAGATAACCGATATTCATAATTGATGCTCACATTCCCAGAGCTTAGGCAAGTTGCTGAATATCCTTCCCCAAGCTCGAAGAAACCCTAGTGGATGATCTCTAAGTATGGAACTAAATAGTCTATCTAAATGCAGAGACACTCTCAGAAACACCTTGTCTTGCCTTTTCTAGTAAAGTGCTCTGAATTATTTGGGTGATGTGATTTGTGTGGACCAAAAATACATATATATTTTTAATTGAGATAAGAAAGTTTCTTATTTTTCTTTATCACTTTAAAATGTTCACTCTAAAATATTAAGCTAGTTAACATTCTTTAAATTGCTAAAACAAAATATCCATGAACAAAATGTCCATTTACAAGAGTCCCAATATACCCAGCATTAAGCTAATGTAATGAGAACATAATTTCTACTTCACAGAACCCTTGTGACTCTCAGAAATGCCATTAAATTTCTGTGCCTTGTGAGGATTTCACAGAAATCTATCTGAAGGGTTCTGTCTTCTACTAAGGAGCACAGTGCATGGAATGACTAAGAACTAGCTAAGAGGCAAAGCATAGGCACATCAAGTGTCACACCTGACTGTGGCCATGACTATCTCTGTGTGATCCAATTCACTTCACGTCAACAGAACCCAAGCTGATGACTTCAGACTTCTGGCCTGGACTTCTAATCCCTGCCTATGGTATTAGACCTCACTTAAATTCTGAATAGCATCTCAAATTTGAGAAATAGTTGAACCAAAAATCATCAATATAATCCCAGGTGAGGTATGCGTTTAAATTATATGTTGTAGTTAAAGGCATATTTAACTATTGGAGACACCATCATATGTACAATAAAGACCTTAGGAATAATGAAAGAAAAACTGTCCAGTGAACAGTTAGTCTGAAAGTTGATATCTTCCACCTAGATCCAGGAAGATAGGAATCTATTCTCATAGAAATCACAATGTTAAAGAAAGAATTATGATCTTTATTCTTCTGAAGGCGTTGACAAGATAGCATTCATGTTAGAGAGGAGCTGTAGCTCCTGAATTTCTAGCATTGCCATCAAACGGTGTAATTAAAATACAAAACAAATGCAGCAAAAGCATTTGTGAGGTAACTAAAATAGTCAAACTCATAGAAGCAGAGAGTAGAATGAATGGTGGTTGCCTGGGGCTGGGCTGAAAAATATTTCTAGCACAAGGCAGAAATGTTTGGTCCCATAAAGACAAGGATTATGAAAGATACTCAACATTCTCTCTGACTAGCAGACCTGTTCTTATACAAGGAAATAAACAATGAAAGAGTTAAAAGAATCCCACAGGCAAGTGGATATAAATTTTAAATGCCAGAGAATCAATTATGTCAAAAGCAAAGGATTTAGAGCAATAATGAGAGATATTTCTTTCCCTCCTTCAAACTAACGGCAAGGGGTTTCTGGCGAAATCCAGAGCAGCCCAGCAGTTACGCTTGCGCATATGTGTAGTTGTTGTGCTAAAGGTCACTGGATAATAAACTATATCTCATTCACTATCTCGTCTGGGATTAACTTTTCTCTAGGAATTCTTTCACTTTTCCAATATACTTCTGAATTAAAATCACTCCGTCAAATAGAGAAACAGTACTCTTTACAGAGAAGCAGCCAAAAGCCAAGAGTAGCCTGTGTTGACCTTGACTTTGCACTCAGTATCATCCCTCATTTCTGATCTCTCCTTGAAGCAGGGCTGTCACTATCCCACCAGCTACCCAGCCGTGTTCCAGCTTGGTCCCGTGAAGACTGGATTTTATGATCCCTAGCCCATCTACCACTTTCACCAGGAATTACTGAGCATAGAATATTTCTACAAATGGTAAATTTTACAAATATTGGTGGATCTTACCTATCACAAAGTTTCAGAATAAAACATCTTTAAGTAACACATGGCATCTCTTAAGAATTTTTTTTAAAACTCAATTAGACCAGTGTTTGTATGCAAATTCAGACTTAAAATAAACCATGGGAAGATATGCATACAATCCTGGTTGTATATAGCTGGCACAAGCTATAATTTACATATTAATATTCACAGTCCAACCCAGCTACTTGAAATTACTGACAACCAGCTTTGGTTCCTTATTTATAGAACTTTCCTGGAAAGGATCAGCATTTGCTGGGAACTAAATGACTATGTTCTAATCATGTTTCTGAGACCTCATTTTGAGATCTCAGAAAAGTCTCCAAAAAAAACTCTGTGAGATAACATTTCCATAAATGAACTCATAATGAAAGCCTTTAATAAGGACGATGGAACTAAAAATCGTTATCCCATGTAAGTGGCAGGCAGTTACAGTACAAATTCTGAGCACTCATTCTATTTTTAGTTTCTATAAGGGTGATGGGCAAAATGATACTAAATTGGTATAATGCTTCACATTGGTCTCAATTTAAAATGTCCTTTTCTTTCTAGTACTATCTATGTGTTAAATGATATTAGGAAAACTCTAAAAGAGGGATGTAAGAAAAGGTAATTATTTTGTCCGATTTAAACAAGACTGCTTTCAGGTAAATTTTATGCCTCAGTTTCTCTCTATTACTTTGAAAAATTTTGCCAGTCATCTTGTTGGGAAAAATTTCCTTTGAAAGTTACTAAGATTTTTATAATTACTGCTATCATTATGGTCTACATGAAATGTAGATATCCAGTTGAACTACAACATATGTCACTTTCTTTTATTTTAAAAAAATACACATATACTGTATCACATGGCATGAAATAAGACAATGTTTTCTAATTTCCCCCTCCCATTATTTTGTAGCTGAACTGTTATCTAATGTAAAATTTGGAACAAACCCAGACTATTTCCAACCATGCAGATAGCTCATTATCCAGGTGTCTTAAAGATGAAGGGATTAGTGAGCATAAGGGTGGTGCTATGAAGGAGCTAGAATCCTGGGAATTGAAAACTAGCCTACACCAAATCTTGCTCATGATCCAAATCTCCCATTGGGAGACAAGGTTGGGATTTGAGATAAAGTATGCCACATTATCCCAGACACAATCCACCATTCATTTTACCTATTGTATTGATATGTCCCACACGCCACCCCACAACACACATACCCATATATACAATCTCTAACTCTTTGGCCTTTAAATTTGTAACTGAAGTAGAGTTGCAAGGCCAACCCAACACACTTGGCCTAAAGCCTTTTTCTCCCGATTTTAATAAAGCAGTATTTTTGATTCTTCATTAAAAAGAAGAGATGCTTTGGGAATTTTCTGTTTCCTAACCATCACCTGGTATTATTCATTCAGCTTTGTGTGCATGTATATGTTTTAACAAGCTCTCGTAAATTACACATGATACTAAGCTTGGCCTTTTTATGCAGCTGTTGTTTGTGAGTACATTGGCTTTAGTGGTGTTAATGGTGGGGAGGCATACTCTTGACTGCACCCACATCTTCAGCTAGAAAACAGATTCTTGTAACTCACATCACCTTTGTTGACAGGAAGGTCGGCAGTTTAAGCATTTTTATTTATTTATTCTTTTGCCCTTTATTTAGTTTTTGATGAGGGAGGAATTGGGGATAGGGACATGTTGACATATGTATTTATTTATTTATAGTGACTATCAGCATGCAGTTTGAGCTTTTAAAAATTGAAATATACTTGCATGTGACAGTTAAACATATATTTTATAAAATACAATGTGACTGTACATAGAACAACTGTGAAATTCGGGAAAATTGATTCCTAGAGAACCAAGCTTATTCTATTCTACTATCTGTTCTTAAATCAGATCTTAGAGCAGATACTAAAAGTAGGAGTTCAAATGCATGTCTATGAGGTCAGGTAGCAGCAATGTTCTTGCCAGATTGAGGACTGACAATAAAGAATATATGTAAGATATAGTTTTCTGCCACTCTTCTATTGTTCTTGAACCTCAAGTTCTAGAGGCAAGCTCAAGGGTAGTGCTTTATTTTCCCGTTGTTTTTCATGGCAAGAATGGAGGCCAACATCCTTAGCAAACTGACACATGAACAGAAAACCAAATACTACATGTTATCACTAATAAGCGGGAGCTAAAGGATGAAAACTCATGGACACACAGAGGTGAAAAAAAGACACTGGGGCCTACTTGAGGGTGGAGGGTGGAGGGTGGGAAGAGGGAGAGGATCAGAAAAAATACCTATTGGGTACCAGGCTTAATACCTGGGTGATGAAGTAACCTGTACTACAAACACCCATGACATTAGTTTACCTATATAACAAACCTGCATATGTACCCTGGAACTTAAAATAAAAATTAAAAAAAAAAAACCACTAGGTTGAAAACATACTCCTATTGGTGGAGATAGGATGCTCTCAGGATCATCATCCCTCTGCCTAAGCCTGGTTTTTGTCAACAAGCTCAAACTCAATTCGAGAATCTTCAACAAGATCTTAATTAGTTGATGAGTCTCTCATACTAGCATCTATATTCCCTTTAAGAGTGATTTCTTCTACCAGCAATACTGTGTCCTTTGTCAAAGCCAGCCCCAGACCTTGCCTAATGTATCCTGTGGTTCCAAGGCAGATTGGCCAGAGGCTTTAAGACTGTAGGGTATCTACAATCCTCAGGTAAAAATAATGTGATATGAAGAATCAAAGAGCCTCCTGGCTTGCAGATGATAACAATCCACAGATCTAAACATCTCTTCTCTTTTCTGAGTGGCATGACCCATTCCTAAGGACTTAAACACCAAGCTCTTCCTGCTTATTGACTTTGGGACCCAAGGGATATGGCCTGGTTACACCTGATCATAAGCTTAGCTTTCCCAAGATTTTAGTAAATATATATCTATTGGAAAAAAGTAAGTGGAGTCTGCCTTTCCAAATATTAGCTTATGACTTAACAGCCATGTTTCAGATCTGTTTTTCCACTCTACAATGACCCTATCTTCTGCCAGTTTTAATTCTTTTTACTTCTTTAGTCTCTACTACCCCACTAATCTAATGTTCCTTTGCTTTGCTCTGGGGCTACGTGGACTCAAGTCAGCTGCCCTTCAATCCTTGTTTTGTGCCCCAACTTTCATTGTGTTCTCTCCTTAAAGATTAGATGTGCAGGAGAGTAAAATAAATGAAAGGGAACTTTCCCTTTTCCTCAATTGTCTCTGCCAATAGGAATGGAAACAAAAAAATCCTAGGGTTACCTCCATGATGTGGACTACACTGTATCTCCTCGAAATGCATATGTTGAAGCTCTAACCACCAGTTCCTCAGAATGTGACCACATTTGGAGATTAAGAATGGTTTAAGGAGATGTATATGGGTGCCAACTAGACTTGTAATGGTCAGTTTAATGTGTCAACTTGGCTGGGCCATGGTCCCTGGTCCCTGCATATTTTGTCAAACATTATTCTGAATGTTTCTAGAGGGTGTTTTCAGATGAGATTTACATTTAAATCAATGAACTTCGAGTCAAGCAAATTGTCCTCCATAATGTGAGTGGGGCCGATTCAATCGGTTGAAGATCTGAATAGAACAAAAGACTGACCTCTCCCCAAACAAGAGAGAATTCTGACAACAGAAATCTTATGAACTTAAACTGCAACATCAGCTTTTCCTGAGTCTCTAGACTGTCAACCCAGCCTGAAGATTTTAGATTTGCCTATCTCCATAATTGTGAGCCGATTCCTTAAACTAAAGCACTCTCTTTCTCTCTCTCTGTCTGTCACACAGACACACACGCACACGCACACACACACACACACACACACACACACACAAATTGGTTCTGTCCCTCTGGAGAACCCTGACTAATATTACCTGCCATATCTCATCTTAGCACGCCTGTTCCTATCTGCTGAGTCTGGAAATATCATCTCAGAACTTTGCCACTGCAGTTGGTTTTGAAGGACCTACTCTTCACAGATGGTTAAGTTGGAAGCTCTGAGAGTGGAAGGAGCCTCTCTTATATAGATTAGTAGTTACTTCTGTAATTAAAAAATACATCTATCCCAATGCACACACTTTTATTCCTATCACTGTTCCTATAAAGCTTTCCTCCCATGACTGTCACTGTCTGAGCTTAGGTGTAGTCACTTTACTTCTGGAAAAGGTTGAGGGATAAATTAAGGGACATGACTGTGGCACCTTCTGCTCAGCAACTTCAGCATTTCTTTAAAAGGAGGGTAAGGGATGCAACACTTCTCTTTCATCTTTTTCCTTAGTCTTTCCTTCAACTGCCAGGACATGTACATACACCTTGCATTGATAGAATCCTAAAAACACTAACAGAATCCTAAAATAAAATATGAGACAAATAATCATGTTAAGAATTCTTTTCTCCCACCATAATTGCATAAAGTAAGAGAAAAATTTTCCTTTAAAAGCAGGTTAAACACTATAATTTATGCTCTATATTCTGATAGTGTTAAAAAAGCTATTGTAGACATTGCTAAGTAGATGCATCAAGAGATTTAAGTATTTTTGTCATTTTTTAATTGAGTTTTTCCTCTCAGTCCTGAGTCTTGTCCCCTTTACTATAAATATTTTATTATTCCTATTTTATTAAAACAAATACTTATTTAGCCAATTGTATATTTGAATATGGGTTTGTATGCATGTAATATACAACTTCTCAAATGCTGAAATGTGTAGACATCAAAAATGACCTTAAGAATGACCACAGACACACAATGAATCCTTGATATATTATTTCCACATGTGGCATTTCCCTTTTGTATCATTCAGATCGCCTTGTCTTGTGTGGGAAAAAACCCATTGCCCCGTAATTTTACTGCATTCATTTTGCAATTGGAAAAAAAAATTCTGCACGTGCCAGTTAATCATCCTAGATGTAAGCACCAGCTGCACTTTCTGCTTTGTTTATGAGCATATTTTACTTCAGGTAAACATGGTAATTCTGGCAGAAAATTGATATGAATCCCGCCATTATGTATTCATTTTTTTAAGAACATTTACATTTGTACAAGAAAGAATGTTAAATTTGAGGAAGAGGAACTTGAATTCGTGTCTTGGCTCTGCCACCTCGATTCTAGGTAAGTTAATTAGTATTAGTTTCCACATCTGTAAGTTGGGATAATACCATTTACTTCACAGGGTTGCTGTGAAAATGAACAGGAGTAATTTATGTAAAGTTTTGCAGTACCTGGACATTGCTTTTGTTCAGTTAATTATTGTTTAACTCATTCCCTCCTGTAAAGAAAATAATTATAATATCTGCTTTATCTTTTAAGCAAACTATGATGAAAAAAATATAGTACTAACCACAAATACTCTTAGGGATACTTTTAGAGGAAAATGCAAACATAAAGTATGACCCCTTGTATGTGCGTGTACGTGTGTGTGTGTGTGTGTGTGTGTGTGTGTGTGTATTTCATTCTACATGCATAAACATTCTGTGTTAAACCCATTAGTCCTAGTTCCAATCAGCATAACTGGGGATCCTTGCTTCTTTCCATATGCCTGTCCCAGCTTTTAAGTTCAGTTCTAAGTAACAGGAAAAATGTTAGTCAAAATGTTTCAGAAATGGTTGACATATAGTCAAGTCATTGTTCTTGCTGTAAATTAACATCTTATTTCAACCCTGCTGACAGAATCCATACACACAGAATAGCATGAGCCAGCTGGAATAAGCCCTCACTCAACAGAGAGAATGAGTCATTAATTCCTTTTCTCAGGTTTGGGCAGCTGGAGTACAATTCATGGAACTAAACAGGAGGGAGGTTATATCTATCAGGAGAGTGGGCCAGACATAAAAAGAGAAATGGAGATTATTTGTTCTTTAGAAATTGAAAAATGTTAATGAACAAAGCTCAGCCAGGAAAAATTGTTTGGAGAGACACCCATTCATAAAACTAAAGTTCTGTTTCCTTTGGTCCAGTTATATTAATGCAGGCAGAGCTCACGGTCAGTCTTCAATGGATACCAGGGGCTACCCTAGAACAATACCTATAGCAAATCAGGTCCTCTCAGTGTTACTTATTCTGATCTGTTGCTCCAGTATTTGCCTGTTTTGTGTTGCTATAAAGGAATACCTGGGACTGAATAATTCATAAAGAAAAGTGGTTGATTTGGCTCATGGTTCTAAAGGCTATACACAAAGCGTGGTGTCAGCATCTGCTTCTGGTCAGGAACTCAGGAAGCTTGCAATCATGCTGGAAGGTGAAGGAGGAATAGATATGTCACATGGTGAGAGCGCAGGCAGGAGAGAGGGGAGAGAATCACCAGACTCTTTTAAACAATCAATTCTTCCATGAACTAACAGAGTAAGAACTCACTCATTACCACTGGGAGGGAACCTATGGCCCAATCACCTCCAATGAGGCCCCACCTCCAACATGAGGAGGTCGCATTTCAACATGAGATTTGGAGGGGACAAATATCTAAACTTGATCACTTGCTTAGGAGGATGTGAAGTTGTTTCATTTTTCTCTCTTGTACATATGGAAAAGGACAAGAATAACACTACCAAATATTTTACTATATGGCCAATTACAACTGATTTGTAGAGTGGACCTACTGACTTCTGAGTGTGTTGGAAGAACTCCATGATTGCTTCCTGTTGGCCTGTCTGATGGAGAGCCCAAGGGAATTCAGCCCCCAATAGGAAGGAGCTGATCTGATACTGACAAAGCCTCATCCAAGCCTCAAATTCAGCTTCCCATAATTACAAATCAAACTGCCTACCCTTCTCATAGAGAAACCTGAGTAGTCAGATTTGTTTTCATCGGAAATTCTAAGCATATTCACTTCATCCCGTGTAGCACCTGTATTTGGCTCATCAAAGTTCCTGATATCAGAAGTTTCAAACTCAGTGTAAAATTACACTATTTCAGCTAAAAAGCTTTTTGATGTCAGTTTCTACAGTAATTACATTTTGCCAGGTTTTTTAAAATTTCAAAAGCAATACATGATCAATGTAAAAATTTTAAAAATGCTAAAAAGCATAAAAGAAGAAACTTACCCAAGATATGATTCATTCAATTAATCTATATTTCTTACACCTACTATCTGCCAGGGACTGTAGATATAAGCACTGTTAATACTTATGGTCTAGCTTCAGAAATGCAGGTAAGTAGATATTCATATTTATGCTTGTAGTAGTTAAAAATGTTTTTGGGGGGAGGGGATGAAGTTCTGCTTTTGTCACCCAGGCTGGAGTGCAATGTGCGATTTCAGCTCGCTGCAACCTCTGCCTCCCGGGTTCCAGCGATTCTCCTGCCTCAGTATCCCAAGTAGCTGGGATTATAGGCACTTGCCACCATGCCCAGCTAATTTTTGTAGTTTTAGTAGAGACGGGGTTTCACCATGTTGGCCAGGCTGGTCTCGAACTCCTGAATTCTGGTGATCCACCTGCCTCAGCCTCCCAAAGTGCTGGGATTACAGGCGTCAGCCAACATGTATGGCCAACAATTTTTTTTAAAAGAGAGAGTGTTTAACGTTGTTTATTAAGTGTAACCTCAATGACATTATGAGAAGAATGTTGAAATAGAGTCAGAAGCCTGGGTTCTAGATTAATCTTACTAGTTGACCTAGGACAAACCAAGTTTTCCTTGTACACTTTAGTACTTTTTATATCTAACATTCTATGAATTTTACTACCAGTAACCAATATGTGCAGTTCTTTATAGAGCCCGTTATTCAAATGATGCCCAGTGTTAATTCTTTTTCTAAATCAACAATAGACTTTTCTGTCATAATAATTTGGCATAATCATTCACGTGGCTGTACCTCAAAGTATGCATCTACATGACTTAGTTTTTTTTTTTTTTTTTTTTTACTTAAGTTCAGGGGTACAATGGCAGGTTTGTTATATAGGTAAACTTGTGTCCTGGGGATTTGTTGTAAAGACTATCTTATCACCCAGGTATTAAGCCTAGTATACATTAGTTATTTTTCCTGACCCACTCCCTCCACCCACTTTCCACCCTCCGATAGACCCCAGTGTGTGTTGTTCCACTGTCCGTGGAATTTTATCCAAAACCTGTTACTTACAAACAAGCAAACAACAAATGAATACACTCAATGTGAACTATGTAACAGAATAACATGCCTGAAACACCCCAGAATTATTTTATTTTTGGTATTTAACAATACACTTCTAATCATTTTGGAGTATTAAACACTTTTTAGTTTCTTTGTCCATTTGAAATACGCATACACGATCAGTCACAGAGATAAGAGCCAATCAAAAATGGTCAGTAAAACCAAGGCCTGAATAAAACTGCTGCATTTCTAATCAGTGTTACTAACTGTTCAGATCCCTGAGTTTCCCCTGAAACCAGCTTTGCTCATGAAAGGGTCAGGAGAAGCAAACCACACCACTCTGGGTGGTATCAATGGTAAACGCTATCTGACTCTGTAAAGAGGTACCTAAGGCATTTAGGCAGAAAAGAACAGGGGAGGAAAAAAGACACGACAATAACAATACACAGTTGGCTCTCCATGTCTGTGGGTTTGGCTTCTATGAATTCAACCAATCATAGATCAAAAATATTGGAAAAATAAAAGTTAAAAACATGTGGCCGATTGCGGTGGTTCATGCCTGTAATCCCAGCACTCTGGGAGGCCAAGGTGGGCAGATCTCTTGAGGTCAAGAGTCTGAGACCAGCCTGGCCAAGATGGCGAAACCCTGTCTCTACTATGAACACAAAAATTAGGTGGTGGCCTGTGCCTGGAATCCCAGCTATTCGGAGGCTGAGGCAGGTAGAATTGCTTGAACCTGGGAGGTGGAGGTTGCAGTGAGCTGAGATTGCACCAATGCACTCCAGCCTGGATGACAGAGCAAGACTCCCTCTCAAAATTAAAAAAAGTTTAAAATATTAAAAAATAATATTAATTTTAAAAATGCAGTATGGCAACTATTTACACAGCATTCACATTATATTAGGTATTATAAGCAATCTGCTTAAAGTATACAGATACTATGCCATTTTATGTAAGGGATTTGAGCATTTAATTTTGATATCCATGGGGGTTCTGGAATACATTGGAAAAAAAGGAGAGAAATTACCCGTCTAGTAATATTTGTACAACATAGTAATCTTTTCTTTTTCTAAAAAATGTTTTGTTTACTTGTTGTTATAAACACTCAAGTAATGTTATAAATAGAATAACCAATGTACCCCTTTTCCTGACTGGCATGATTTATTCCTGTTACTCTGGTATGATTCTTAATAACTTCTTTGTTAGGGTATAAGTAATATGGTCAGTGATAGAAGAGTTTGGAAGTGTATATTTTTGAGGCATAAAAGGTTCAAAAATGTTTAAGGTTGTCTTTATGGAATATCTCTACCAGAGCTCTACTTTCATTCAAGGACTAACATTTACATGGAGCCTACTCCAGCCAAGCACTGTTCTAGCACGTTACACATAGTAGGTCATTTGACCCACTCACAACAACCCCACGAGGTAAGCTGCTATTAACATTTCTTTTTTTACATATGAGGAAACTGAGGCATCCTGCCTAAAGGCACACCACAAAAAAGTAGCCTATTTGAGATTTGAACTCAGGCAATCTGAATCAAGGGGCCTTGTTTTAACTACTATATGCCTTTCAAATCTATTTTTAAAATTAAATTTGTTAGGTCACTTGATTGTTCATATTGACTGAAAAGAAAAAAACAATAGTTTGTTCATAATTAGTCAATAATTTGTTTATAAATCCCACCCAGTAATTTACAAATATGACAATGAAAGAAATCTACAATATTCATTCCTCTTTTCACATTGCTATTCCAATGAATTCATAACAGACACTGACTGAAAATGAAATAGCCTAAATTGCCTTTCATTTCCCAATAAACAGGCTAAAGAAGAGAAATATAGCTACTAAATCAACTAGATACTCATAATTCCCAGACACACCTACCCCTGACCCACACCCACTGCCCTGAGAATCTTGAGGAACAAGATAAAGACGTAGAAGCTTTCAAGAACACAGTTCCATTTACAGAAAGACAAAAGGAAAACTCAAACAACTTTCATTGGGCCACTTTGCTATCAAACCATATCCTTTGATCTGCAATTAAGAGCTCACTAACTCTTTTTCAAACATACATTCAAACACATTTAAATATGAGGCTCAAGCATCTACAATTCTAATCATGCTTGAGTATCTGACCTCCCTGCTAACATCAGGTATGAAGAATAAGGGAACTATTACTAGGAACTGTTACAGCAGTAAGAGGTGACAGCTGGCTGCTAGAAAGATGACCAAAAAAATCCCAAAAGTAGATGTAGAAGCATCTTCATTTCAGTGAGGAATGTATACCAATATTGATATCCCCTAGAAGCCATCACAGCAGTTAGTAAGTTATATTTAGCATCCTTGGTTTAGTATAGTAGCTCTTGAAAGAGTTATATTAATAACTGTGAAATTATTATTCACTGTGAAAGTTTTGTGGCTGCAGTTGAGAACCTTAGTTACCTTAATTAACTTTCTAGAGGTTGTCTTTGTCTAGTGATATTTGTACAATGTAGTAAACTTTTTGTTAATAATAATATCTGATATCCAGTAAGTCATCCACCTTGGTTATGGATAAAATATTATTTATTGCTGCATAACAGCATTTAAAAGAACCTGACAATTGAAAGAGGTAGGACATGAAAAAAATAACTTTCTAATCTATGATTGCCTGCATAGTGATAAACTCCAAATGAAAAATTAAAATTTACATGACCTAATTGCATTGTTTACCAAATATAAAACAACTGTATATTTGAAACATCTGGATCATTCAATGAACATGTGACATTTATCCTTCCGTGTGAAAGTGCATAGATGCAGCCTAAATGACTGGTAGCAAATGCCTAGATATGTTTTCCCAGGAGGGTAGCTATAGTTTTCTTAGATTTCCCTTCTGTAAAGCAAGGGTGGTATTAGACACATCATCTGTCTTTCAGACACTCAACTCAACTTTAAAAAAGAGAGACGCATAAAAACAGAGCATTTATCTTATAATTCCATGATAAGGAATTATGCCACCAAGAAGAGCTGGATGGAATTCTGCTTTTTAAGGATGAAGTCTGCTACAGAGAAATCTGCCAGGACTTTTCCATTTTTATTCCTGTGTTCTATTTTCTACCTCCAAGTTTAGTAATCCTCAGTATATGTTGGCAGAGCATAAGCTTTCTCCTCGGTTCCAACTTCCCCTTATTAACCCGAAATGAAATCCTATAAAGCTCTGTGCAGAAAAATTACAGGACCAAATGGAAAGGTTGCATTAGCTATCTTCTGCCTCAAGCTTCTGCTTAATGCTGTAACGACAAGATAGTGAATGACGCGGAACACCCAAGGGGCAGGAATGGAAAAAAACGAGATGTTGAATGCACGCATGTATCTCTCAATGGAATATCTTCAGAGATAGAGGCCAGGACTTCCATAGTATTAATTTCCCTAAACATCCAACTTCCTAAAAATAACCTCAGGCTATCTCTTTGACCAAATTTTTTTCCCGGACCTGATGTCAGACACTATATTTAGGACCGAAGCTGGTTTAGATAATTTCATCCCATTCATTCAAAATTCCCCTTCACACAAGAGATGTTAATAATAGAAGTGAACAAGGACCAGAAAACTTCAGCAAAAGTCTTGAAACTCGAAAGTGGAGGGGGTAGAGCTGTGTAGGAGTTGTAATTTGTGCCATTATTGTCAACAGGAAACTCCTTGTTTTTCAGAAATTAACACAATAAATTCTTAAAAACTCTCTTATTTGCCATGAAGCCAATGAGGCCTTAAGAAATAGAAATTCAGATTCAATTTAAAATAAATCACCATGTAAGCAG
Source organism: Pongo pygmaeus (assembly GCF_028885625.2). NCBI lineage: Eukaryota > Metazoa > Chordata > Mammalia > Primates > Hominidae > Pongo > Pongo pygmaeus. The sequence goes on along the minus strand of NC_072380.2, from coordinate 32,218,699 downwards.
TTACGTTATTTGCCCTTCTACCCAGAAGAAAAGTAAAAACAAAGTGGAGTTAGGTCCTTTTGATCACTATTACTAATTTATTTTTATCTATGAATTTAATGCTAATCCTTTGTAAAAAACAATTAAAGGAATTTCAAGAAAGCTATTTTATAATTCAGAGTGGAAAGGTACATGATAGAAAACTGGAAACATTTGTTTTCTTTAATTAGAGTCAAAGGGTGGTAAAGAATCTTTTGGAGACATGGAGTTGGGGGTGGGTAACTGACTTGGCATCACCCTAGATTACTGCCAGCACAGTTTATAACTTTATTTCCCCAGAGGAAATGAAAGATAGAGGCCCAAAAGGGAACAGAATGACTAAGGGCCTCTTTTTCTTACTTTTTTTTTTTTCAATCACAAGGTTTTGGGTTTCTTTTTTTTTTTAGAAGTTAGAGTGGTTCTCTGGTGTTCTTTTGTATTTTGGCAATTCTATACTGAAAAGTGCTTACTCATGATGAAATCTCTAAGAATTCCTTCAGGATAAAGATACCTCGCTTAAGTTTATTTAATGGCGAGAGTCATATTCTGTATACTGTTTACCTAATTGCCAGGATGAATTATGGTTATGTGGCATATCTTTTTCATAAGAAAAGGTTTAAGAAGTTAAAAAAGAAAGAACTCTGCCTTTCTTCCCTTTCTCTTTATTTTACCCTTAAAGAACCTTATATTAAGCTAGCAATGTCCTCATACACTTTGTCTTCTAACTGCCTTGTGTTTTTCTGAAAGTTAAAAATGCCTACCATTTGTTAAGACTCTCATTGTATGAATGATCTAATTAAATCACCAAAACCACTTTGGAGATCAGAGAGTTTAAATACATAGCTTGTAAACAACAGAGCTGAGATGCAAACCTAGGTTTATTTGACTCCAAGGCCTGGGCTCAACCACTCCATCTATGCTTCTCTCAAACACCATTGTACCTGCTTGAGAATTCTTTCTCACTGCAGGTAGTTTTCAAAAATAGTTATCATGAAAGAAAACCTCAGTTTGATTGCCTCATCCCACTGCCCACATTTCCATGGTCATATTGGGAATACTAATAATGAAATGTTCTAAAGTACTTTATACTTCCTAGTTAACGGCGCAGAAGGAAGAGCCATGAATGATTTAGAAAGTCGATCTACAGAATCTACCAATACAGGAATGCATCCCTGATAGGAAGAGAGCCAGGATCAGACTAGCTCATGCAAATCTTTCGAAACAGAGTCTTTGACAAGAAAACTGAGAAGATCGTGTCTAATTTTGAAAGTTCATTCACATATAAACCAAGTGCTAATCTTTAAAACCAGAATACTCTACAACGGTACAGAGTAACAACTGAACAATCATGCAATCTGCAATTATCTATCATAAAAATATCATTTATTTAAAAAAATATTTAATAAGAGCCTCCTATTGAGCCAAGGATGGGGAATTCCAAGGTGAACACACAACAGATAAGAATTTACCTTTGTGGTGGCCAATGCGTGAGAGAAACCATGTAAATAAGCAAACACCAATCATGAGAAGTGCTACAGTGGAGGCTGAGAGAATGATGGGCTGGATGAGGTAAGGCTGAGGGCAGAAGGATAAGAAGGAGGTGGTTCAGCAAAGAGCATAGAGAAAAGAATCATAGGCAGAGAGATCGGCAGGTGTGAGGCCCCGAAGTGGCACAGAGCTGGTGCGTGCTGGAAACTGAGAACACAGTGAAGCTGAGGTGAGGTGGGAGGATGCAGGGTGTAGAAGTTAGTGCAGGAATGTGATATCAGAAGAAATGGAAGAGAATGAGAGAAGTCTGGTTATGATGTCAACTTCAGATTTGGATAGTAAATGCAATAAAAATCCACTGGTCCTTTATAAGCAAGAGGCCCTTATGATCTGATATATGCTGTAAAAAATACACTCTGCTGCCTTTGCAGAGAATGTGTCGTAAGCACATGGTTACCGGCTATTGCTCTAGGGAGTAAGAGAGCTTGGACTAGGGTGATACAGATGGGAACAGAGAGAGGTGAATAGATTTGAGATGCATTTTGAAGTAGAAATAACAGTAGCAGGACTTTTTGATAGGGTGGCTATGAAAAGGAAAATAAATCAAAATCTGCATTGAGTCACTGGATAAATAATCATGGCCATTAGGAAAACAGGAAAGCCAGTGCAATACTTTCTAATTTTTCTAGGAGTCTAAATTTCATTTGTTAAAATAATTATGGCTACTTATTGAGTAGCTACTATGCTATTATTAGACACTTTAACAGATATTTGAAAGATATTATATCATCTAACCAGAAGTCTTACAGAGCAAGGTTATAATGGTCATTTAATATATGAGAAAATGGACATTCAGAAAAATTCAAGTCACCTCTCCAAGGCATCAGTCTGGAAATTAGTAGAATCCAGTTCCGTTTGGCTTGAAAACTTGGTCTTAAACTTCCCCATGGTAGATTTTGTATTGCTCTGACTTCCAGCTATAGCTCATACCTAGGACAGTATCTGGCATATAATGTTTTCTTAATATATATTTACTACCTTCATACTTAAATACATGTAATTTCCACTATGGATCAATGCTTCTCAGAGATTCTCAAGTTTACTATCTTTTATTGACATCTTAAATAAAGATACTATTTGAGTAGATTCACAGGGCTATCCTTTAAACTACTGCCCAGCTGGGAACCACAAAGGACTCTCTACTGAGGATGAACTGCTCTAGTTACATTCCTATTTCTGCATCCTTTGTTGAGAAAGATGTGTGGGCACGCCACACTGATAGGACTTGGAAGGCATCACAGAAGGCTCAACTAGGACTCAGGTTCTCAAAACCACTGCAGGGAGATCTAGAAAAGTCATTCTCAGGTGAAGGATGTCCCTGAGTGGACTGAGTGCCGCTCAGTCTGCCAACACCCTCAAGGTTTTGGTACCCTTGGTTTCTATCATGGGTTTCTGCACCCTTGGGTTCTATCATGGGCTGATGCTAGTCTCAGGGTCACAAGCATCCTTACCCCAGGGTGCAGTCTTCCAAAAAGGTCCCATCCCACTGTCAGGGCTTAGGCCACCCCACTAGCACCATTTAGAGTCTCTCTCTTTTCCAAGAAAATTCCCCAGCCCCACAGCTTCCCAATCATGAAGTCTTGATTTTTGACACCCACCCAGTTCATCAACCATTGCTAGAAAGTTCTATTTAATTCACAACTTTTCAAAGTATAAGCATTTTCTGCACCTTACCTCCAGGCAGATGACCAAAACAAACATAAGACTGCGTCTCAAGCTGATTCTGTACTATTATACTTCACCATAACTCTAATCCTCAAAGCCCATGCTCAATGATATTGATGATCTCCCATAACATATGCTTTATTCCAACTTGGATTTTACCTTTCCCTTCCCAACAGTGTCCAAACGTATAATTCATCTACTACTCTTTGTCTTGCTCTAGGGGATTATGTGTCAAACTCAGATAAGTTCACTTTGAACTCTAAAAGACTTCCAGTAAACACAGTTCTGGTATAAGTCTCCTGCCTGTGAGCAGACAGACCCTGAGGACTCTTCATCCCTCCTTCAAGGAGATAGCACCTGGCCCCCTTCCTGCCATTCTGCTTTCCTTCCCATCTATCAAGCTGGAAAAACTTCCTGATACCATTCCTCATGATTGCCATCCTCCTCACGGTTTAAGTTCTGCCATCTCACCAAGGACACCAGGTATTCCACACATGCCTTCTTCACAAAGACAGTGTGTCACCCTGCATCTTCATCAGAGTCCCAGCTCAGAGCAGTGAACTAGATTCTCTACTACATCATTTAGATTGGACCACTGGCAATAGCACTAAGACTTAGTTATGTAGCTAAGGGTGTCAGAGGGGAATATGATTTAAAAGCATACTTGGATATCAAGACTCATAACAAGACAGCTCGCACTGCTATCTGTATGGCATGAAACCCATGCCTCACCTTGGCCTGGTTAACAAGGGGCTTGAGGGCAGAATACTGTCAGGTTTTTGTAGAGGACTTTTTCTTTTACCCCAGAAGGGGTAATGCCATGCACAGATTGGAACTCTTGGCTCTCGAATAAACCCTCTAGGATGGAACTACTGCATCACTATTGACTTCCTCTCCTCCACTCCACCAGTTCCTCTGCTTTTTCTCCTAATTAAGACTAGCTTGTTTAAGCCCAGAAACAGCCCTGTGGCCTTTCATGCATGTCTTTGTTGGATCCATCATCTGCTGGCATCTCATCCTGTGCTAAAGTAGTGTCTGACTTTGTCCACATTCCCTGATTTTATTTCCCAGGTTAAGTCTGAAATCCTGTCCAGGTTTCTTCACCTTATGACCACTGTTTTCGCAATTACTAATCCCATCTAAGCATGCCCATGAGCCATGATGTCACCAAGATAAAATATCTCACGCTCTTACAGTAGAAACAAACTTTAGCTCAAAGTCTTTCTTTCATATTTTACAGAAGATAAAACTGTAGAAGTTAAGTGATTTACCCAACATCACAAAGTTAATTAATGATGAGAACTCAGGCCTTCTGACCTGTAGAACAAATGATCTTTATACAGTAACCATGCCATCCCATTCTTAGAAATCATATTCAGCAAGGGAGGGAAACCCAAGGAGTGTTTCATGACGATTCAAGTTTGGGAACAAATGACTCATCTTGAAGATTAGGTTCTGTTCTGAAAAACTACACAAGCATTGAAAAAGGATGCTAACAGCCAAAATTTACAGAGGAATACATCCAGGTGTTTTCACCTATATAAGTTTCTGAAAAATTTGTCAAACTAAATCCTGATGGGATTAAAAAGGTGATTTTTTTTTCTTTAAAGCCAATTAGCCAGTATTTGAAAAAATGTTTATATTTTCTTAGTAATCATGTATGGATAATATGTAAGACATAGTTAATGTACTTGGAAAAGTAATTTTTTAAACCAAGTTTAATGTCCTCACCTCAAAGGTGGAGGAGATCTCTTGCTGTGTAAAGAGTCTTCCAAAAGTCAAATGCTTGGTAATAACTTCCAAAGGTGAGGTTCACTCTCAGGGTCAAAAATTGATGGCCATAAAATACTGGCAAACCGAATCCAGCAGCACATCAAAAAGCTTATCCACTGTGATGAAGTGGGCTTCATCCCTGGGATGCAAGCCTGGTTTAACATATGCAAATCAATAAATGTAATCCAGCATATAAACAGAACCAAAGACAAAAACCACATGATTATCTCAATAGATGCAGAAAAGGCCTTTGACAAAATTCAACAACGCTTCATGCTAAAAACTCTCAATAAATTAGGTAGTGATGGGACGTACCTCAAAATAATAAGAGCTATCTATGACAAACACAGAGCCAATATCATACTGAATGGGCAAAAACTGGAAGCATTCCCTTTGAAAACCAGCACAACACAGAGATGCCCTCTCTCACCACTCCTATTCAACATAGTGTTGGAAGTTCTGGCCAGGGCAATCAGGCAGGAGAAAGAAATAAAGGGTATTCAATTAGGAAAAGAGGAAGTCAAATTGTCCCTGTTTGCAGATGACATGATTGTATATCTAGAAAACCCCATTGTCTCAGCCCAAAATCTCCTTAAGCTGATAGGCAAGTTCAGCAAAGTCTCAGGATACAAAATCAATGTACAAAAATCACAAGCATTCTTATGCACCAATAACAGACAAACAGCCAAATCATGAGTGACATCCCATTCACAATTGCTTCTAAGAGAATAAAATACCTGGGAATCCCACTTACAAGGGATGTGAAGGATCTCTTCAAGGAGAACTACAAACCACTGCTCAAGGAAATAAAAGAGGATACAAACAAATGGAAGAACATTCCTTGCTCATGGATAGGAAGAATCAATATGAAAATAGCCTTACTGCCCAAGGTAATTTATAGATTCAATGCTATCCCCATCAAGCTACCAATGACTTTCTTTACAGAATTGGAAAAAACTACTTTAAAGTTCATATGGAACCAAAAAAGAGCCCTCATTGCCAAGTCAATGCTAAGCCAGAAGAACAAAGCTGGAGGCATCATGCTACCTGACTTCAAACTATACTACAAGCCTACAGTAACCAAAACAGCATGGTACTGGTACCAAAACAGAGATATAGACCAATGGAATAGAACAGAGCCCTTAGAAATAATGCCACATATCTACAACTATCTGATCTTTGAGAAACCTGACAAAAACAAGAAATGGGGAAAGGATTCCCTATTTAATAAATGGTGCTGGGAAAACTGGCTAGCCATATGTAGAAAGCTAAAACTGGATCCCTTCCTTACATCCTATACAAAAATTAATTCAAGATGGATTAAAGACTTACATGTTAGACCTAAAACCATAAAAACCCTAGAAGAAAACCTAGGCAATATCATTCAGGACACAGGCATGGACAAGGACTTCATGTCTAAAACATCAAAAGCAATGGCAACAAAGGCCAAAATTGACAAATGGGATCTAATTAAACTAAAGAGCTTCTGCACAGCAAAAGAAAGTACCATCAGAATGAACAGGCAACTTACAAAATGGGAGAAAATTTTTGCAATCTATTCATCTGACAAAGGGCTAATATCCAGAATCTACAATGAACTCAAACAAATTTACAAGAAAAAAACAAACAACCCCATCAAAAAGAGGGGCAAAGGACATGAACAGATACTTCTCAAAAGAAGATATTTATGCAGCCAAAAGACACATGAAAACATGCTCATCATCACTGGCCATCAGAGAAATGCAAATCAAAACCACAATGAGATACCGTCTCACACCAATTAGAATGGCGATCATTAAAAAGTCAGGAAAAAACAGGTGCTGGAGAGGATGTGGAGAAATAGGAACACTTTTACACTGTTGGTGGGACTGTAAACTAGTTCAACCATTGTGGAAGTCAGTGTGGCGATTCCTCAGGGATCTAGAACTAGAAATACCATTTGACCCAGCCATCCCATTACTGGGTATATACCCAAAGGATTATAAAACATGCTGCTATAAAGACACTTGCACACGTATGTTTATTGTGGCACTATTCACAATAGCAAAGACTTGGAACCAACCCAAATGTCCAACAATGATAGACTGGACTAAGAAAATGTGGCACATATACACCATAGAATCCTATGCAGCCATAAAAAAGGATGAGTTCATGTCCTTTGTAGGGACATGGATGAAGCTGGAAACCATCATTCTCAGCAAACTATCACAAGGACAAAAAAACAAACACCGCATGTTCTCACTCATAGGTGGGAATTGAACAATGAGAACACATGGACATGGGAAGGGGAACATCACACACTGGGGCCTGTTGTGGGGTGGTGGGAGGGGGAAGGGATAGCATTAGGAGATATACCTAACGTTACATGACGAGTTAATGGGTGCACCACACCAACATGGCACATGTATGCATATGTAACAAACCTGCACGTTGTGCACATGTACCCTAAAACCTAAAGTATAATTAAAAAATAAAAATTAAAAATAAATAAATAAATAAATAAATCGACGGCCACAAAGTTCTTCCCCATCCCAAGCACTTTTTTTTCCTGTAGGAATCATCACTAAAGGATCAGGAGCAGCCTTGGAATTATTATGTGCATTTTCATATTTTTTAAATATAAGAAAGTCTAAATTCCGTATGTTAACAAAGCAAGCCCACAGAAGAACAGAAAACAAGACTATCCCCCAATGTCATTGATTTCTTCAACTTTACTTGCATCATGTACATTTGTGGTGCTTTCCAAGTCAAATTTTTCTACAGCATTTTGAGTTTCTCCAATAAATTATATTGCTATTTCAGTGTCTGTACTTAAAATGGACACCTAATATATGACTGTTATGGAATAGGTACATAAAGTTTTATACTAATGTTTATTTTTTCACTAGCAGTTCTTATACTGCTGGTTTAAGAGCTGTCAAAGGTAGAAAAGGGAAGCCGACAGGTATAGCTTATAAGTAAATGAGCCATTTCCCCCAAATGGGTAAGGCTATTCCCAAAAGGATTAGCTTGGGCCAGTCTGGTCTTAGCAAATACTTTTCCTTCACAATAATCTATACATTTCTCAATTAAAAAGCCTTTTCTTACCAAGCTGTTAATAATAGACTTTAGCAATAAGTTTTTGAAAATCTATGAGGTTGGATTCTGCTCTGTGCTGTGCATGCTGGTAACTGAATCCCTCCTACCAGGACAGCTGAAGGATGGCAAATTGTCAGCTCAGAGTCATCTGCTAAGTCATCAGTAGGCGCACCGCCAGCCAGCATCACCAGTCAAATCACAGCCCAGGGGACAAATGGTTTTGACAGCCAGATGAAACCTGAAAACTCAGGACACTGGAAGTAGTCTGCCCTAACTCCCTGCTATTCATTGCAGCACTTCCTTGTACCAGGTCCAGAATCTCTGTCCCATCTTGACCTTATAATTCTTATAATTTAATGTTGCTTCAGCATCCATTTTGTCTGGCTATCTAGCTTAGCTGATGACTTCTCCTTTTTGTTGCTCTGGTGAGGCAAGATAGCTCTCACCCCAAACCCACATACTCAGCTTTTGGGTCAGCTAGATTTCTAGATAACATTTCTTTGCCAGAAAGGGTTTTTAATGTTGGGTTGTTCAAAATTTTGTGCCTGCTTGCTTTAAACTGCCCAATTTCTCTCCTTGTCCCATGACACTTAGGCTTCTCACCCCGGACTCCAATAAATACAAGTGCCCCAGATCCACATTCTCCCTGCCCACACTTCCTGATCTCCTTGTGTGTCATCTCCAGGCATGCCATCTACTGCCCGACCCAGGACTTGTAAGTAATAAAATGTTTGTGTTTCGTTAAATACAATATGAAATGTTTATTAAACATAAAAAACCTTATGTAAGTTAATTATGAGTTGTAGAGTAGGTGATATGTTTTTTATTAAATAGAAAAAAATTTATTAAACGCAATATACAATGTTTGTGTTTCTCCTAATCATTGATGGGATGCTCTCCATCTTAAAGATCTTAAATTAATACATGACCTAACAAGTCTTCACAGCTTTATCAAAAGTTTTTGACTGCAAGTTTTCTTAGCTGAATGTTTCTTTCATTACTAGATATTATTTGTGTGCTTATAGCACAGATGTATAATGATTAGACTATTACCAGGGGGCCCATACATCCTGGTTTTCCCAGAATAGTCTCAATTTTACATCTATTGTCCCAAGACAATTGTCAAGATCTCCCCACTTTCATTCACACCAGATTGAACAATACAGTATATTGTGCAATTACCCATTACAAATAACTAGTACTGTGGAATCTTTCCATCAAGCATTGGTCAGATAAATAATTTGATCACTGAAAGTATTTTTCTTTCGCTAAGTATCATTTTGATTGAGGTCTCTTTCCAGATGGGTTAGTTGCAGCTGTTTTCTTCTGGAGCTTCTTTTCTGTGTTCTATATCATTGTTCCCAACTTCAGGGATACTCAATGAAGCCTACATAATTCCATTCTCATCTTCAATGCTCTTAATCAAGTGAAAAATATTTAAAGCTTGATAATCAACTTAGAGCTGTCTATCTCTTGTATTGTCTCAGCCTGGAAATACAATTGGAAGAGACATAAGTCTGACAACTGAAAATAATTAAGGAACAATTACATCTTTACAGTTTACAGAAGTGCCAAAATTCATAGCTTTTATTACATACAGTGCAACATCCTTTTCCCACCTTTCTCACATGTAGTATTTTTTCTCCAGATATTAAATAAGGAAAAGATTGTCCTCAAAGGTTTTTTTAATCTCAAACTAATACACAGTACCAAAAATTAGAGCAATTTCAACCCCTGTGGGTTACCAAAAGAGAATACAACTGTAACAGGGATTTGTCATTGAAGAGGTTATCAAATGACTTTGATAAAACAAATATGAATTATATCTGCATTAAGTATAAAGACAGAACAAGAATGAAGAACCAGCATGTTTCTTTTAATGGGACCTAAAGAATAATCTGAAGGAATAATTTAGAAGAACATGCTATCAAGAGGTGAGAAAAGAAAGGGACTACCATAAAATCAATCCCCTCCAAAAGAATAGAATAGGGGAAAACAGGTACTTGAAAATATTCAGGAAGAAGGCACTCCCCTCTATGTGACCTACTCTTGAACACTTTAGAAATAGCCCTCACTTATCCAGGCAATGGCCATCTATTCAACTCTCCATGAGGCATCAGATTGCAAGAGGCAGCAGAATATCTAGCATATCTGTACAAATAATGCTAGAAATTTGTATAAAGCTAAACAAAACTAGTTCCCCCCAACTCCAAGGTTTGAAAAAAATTTTAATATACTTTTCAAAATCCAGGAGATCCTATTGATTCAGTAGCAAGACAAACCTGGGGAAGACCTCTTTCTGTTCCATCTGAATGACACTCTTAAAACATCATTCTTCCCATGAGGAAGCAGGCTCTGCTCTGAAGAAAGGTTGGGGTGACAGGCACACTTCATTCCAAGCAAATTCTATGACAGATGCATGAGTGAACTCGAAATATCTCAGAAAGGACCTTTCCCTTTTAAAAGGTCACTGCACAAAACACAATAAAACTGTCCTATAGCATGCTCTTTTTACAACTGACATGCCTCAAAAGTGCATGAACTGAGGAGAACTTTTGTGCTCTACACTTGGCTAAGAGACTTTTAGAATTTTGCATTCTCTTGGGTACTTGTATGTCTGTCCTGTAATATAATTTTCTAGGAACTCTGTTCTGTCCTGTGTTACCTCCTCCTGTTCGTGTTTTGGTTAGGTTTTATTTTTATAATTTATTCTTGTGATTTACATTTTAATATGACACAACAAAGAATGCAGTTCATGTTTCTCACCTAATGATAAAGACATTTTCTATATCCTCTCTATGTAGCAAGGGTCTTCTAAAAGTTCACCTGGCCCACAGCTTCCTACTATGCCTCCTTCCTTCACTAGCCTTGTTGTGGGCATTCACCAAAATCAAAACACTGAAATGTGACTTTCCTAGTTGTGACAAGAGAAAAAATGTACATTAGGAAACAGCATAGGACTGGGAACCTGTCTGCTATAATTCATGGTCATCTATAATGCTTGTTCTAAAACATCACCAGTGAAAGGGCATAGGGTGTAAAACATTGCACATAACCAACCAGTATATATATTTTACAGATCACGAGTGGAAGGCGGGAAAGTCTGGAATTGTCTGGTATTGTTGTAGCATCTTGGGAAAAAATGTGTACCTATCAGGTAGGTAGAGGAAGCTCAGAAAAAAAAAGTCATCACAAAATGATACATTGAGAAACAGTTGTATGAGGGAAGAGAAAGTCCAGGGACCAGAAGTTTATTACACACTCAGGGATAAGACAATATCAGAGGTGAGTATCATAATAATTGACTATTGGTCTGGTGCTTTAAAGGAGGTACTTTAACTTCTAAAAATTAAAGACATGTTATCAAAGAATTCAGAATCCATTCATTGATCATAGATTTAGTGATGCTCTAGGTAAGTAATTATTATGGGTCAGGAAAGTTTTTGCCTTCACTCCTTTCAGAGATTCTACTAAATATTTATATGTTAAATATTTACACAAAATTTAATTATATATAAATGAATTATTTTGAAAGCATAAGTATAGTACATAATAGTTTAGCAGAACACAAAAGAAGTACATAATAACCAAAAAAGGGTGTGCTATTTTGGGATGAAGATGAAGACAGGTGATGGGAAGTTCATGACATTGGTCCCTGAAAGTAAAAAAAATCTAAAACCTAATCTTAGCATACTTCTTGACTCAATTTTAACTTAGTTATGTGGTCATAATTGTGTTTACTGCTCCATTTTAAAATGTAACAGGCAGAAAACCGGAGTCTAAAATATGCTGTAAGGTGACTACAAAATTGGTGGGAGTTTTTGCAGAAATAAAAAGAACAACAAAAACTTCAGGGAGTCCAAGGGTAGAAATAAAAGATATGACTGAAAACAAAACCCAATGTAAGCTCCATATATGAAACAGCTACATATGTTGTTCTCCCGTGCAGCCAATCATCTCCATTCGAGATATTGGGAAACAAACAACAGGAACAATTCCAAGCAAATAATAATAACCATCCAAGAAAATAATAATCATGCAACCCCCCAAACCAAAAACCAAAACAAAGCAAAACAAAAATTATTGTTTGTTCTTCTCTAAAAAATTGAACTAATTCCCAGGAGAAAAGCAAGGCTTTAGTTAGATGTTGGCATCTGGGAATAGCAATTTTCACATTCTTTTATGGTGGAGGCTCATTGATGCCAAATTTCACCTCTTTAATATATTGGATCACCTGCCTCTCCCTCTGTTTCCTCTATTCCCACAGTTCTCACTAAGGATAAAGATTTTAAGTGTAAATAGTTCTATTAGATTAAAAAAAAAGCAGTCTGCCATTTTTGTTTCCCTTAAATACAAATAGACAAGCAAGAATAATAAATATATTAGGAGATCTGGCAACATTACAGATAAAGACTAAGACAGGCAAGATGAAAACAGGAATAGTGTAAGAAATTAACAAACAAAGACAAAAGATACTCTAATAAACTTACACAAATTGGAGAAACTATTATAACCAAAAAATAAAAACAGAAGGTAAGGACAATTAAAATACAGAACAAAAAAGACTACATAGAAACTAGAAACACAGTTGTTGGAATAAACAAAATAGAAAAGTAGAGGGAGTAAACACAGCAAAGGGACTCTCACTAATTTGACTAAAGTATGAAGACAGAAGTCATGAGAAAGGATAAGTCTGGAAGATCTAACATCCAGATATTAAAAGTCAGAGAAAGAGAAGAGAGAAAATGAAGGAGGGAAAATATTAAAGATAGAAATAAAATATCCCATAGCTCAATGGAAGACATTAATCTATAAACCAAGAAGTTTCCCTGAGTGTATATTGTAATAAGTGCAAAAAGGATTCTCAAGTACATCATTGAAAACATGTAAATACCTAAAATAATGAGATGCTCCTAAAAGTTTTTAAAGGGAAACAGGAGGAATAAGACTGGTACTTGACTTCTCATCAACAACAATGGAGCAGAGCTTTCAAATTTCGAAAGGAAAACTCTTTTCAACCTAGAATTCTATTGTAGGCCAAAGGGTCACACAAATATGAGAGTGTGCAAGAAACAGAACATTTACCTCCTGTTTGCTTTCTCTTAGGAAGTTACTTTAGGATGTATTATAATAAAACAAGAGGATAATTCAAAAAATAGGAAGCTACCAAAATATCAGATCTAACCAGGAAGATTGATAGCACCAGTAACACCAAACTTAGGATATTAGTGATGCAGCAGGATGTCTAGGAGCTGTAAGTCCAGTGTGGAGTAGGGAGAAAGAGGACTCTAGAAGGGGGATATATTTGGAGTGGGGGAAAGCAGACCAAATAGACTAGATAATATGATAGAGAGTAAAAAAACATATATGAAGATATGATGCAGGAAAATATAATACGTGAAAGAAATGCAGCTTAATTTTAAGCAATTGACTAAATATAAGGAAAAAAACATTTATTTGAACTCAAATGCTAGGAATCTTTTCTTTTCAGTGAGTTAGAGGTCATGACATTGGTCTCTTTAAAAAATGTAATCCTAACATACTTTTTACCTAACATTAAATGATTTTTATGTGGCCATAATAATGTTAATACTGTTTACTGCTCTACTTTTAAAGTTAACCTTTGGGCAAAGATGATTGTATTTTTAGCAGAACATGCAAATATCAACAATCTAAACACAGAAAGAGTGATTGACAGAAGTAGGGCCTGAAATGAGTGAGAAGAAGTTGGGGAAAGTGTATGGGACCAAGATCCTCATTTCATCTCGTGGGGAATAAAGAGATAATATTGCAAGTAATCAGAATAAGAAAATGACTTTATGTGTTTTACTTAAAGCTTGCAGCTATGTTACAGTTATATAAATAGAAGGAGAAGATTAATAGGAGAACCAAGTATAAATGAGCAAAATCCCCATCTTGCCAATTGCAGAGTGGATTGCCTAACTCTGATAGATCCAGAAATTATTGAGTGCTCTACCAGAAAGTCTAAAATAGCCAGTAAAAAAATTAAAAAATAAAAATAATTAAAAACACTTCGCTAGGGAGTGAGAATGCCACTGAGGAAAATAGAGCAAGAGACTTCTACATCTCATTGGCAGTATTTTGATACTGCTTCATGTGAGCATTAACATGTGATACTTTGATAAGAAGTAAATATGTATTTGTGTGTATAATAATTTTAATAGTAATTTTGGAGTGGTTCCTGTGTGCAATGCCTGTGTTGTGCCAGGTACCAATATAAAGTCAGATCCTTATTTATTTTATAGTCTATGTATAACTTTTATATAGAGGGCTTTATAAGTAGCCTTTGTATACAGCCATGTCCCTTTACTTATGAGTTTGAGTTATTGAAGATTTTCTTCTTCTTTCCCTATAAAATTTCATGATTAGCAATTACATAATCAAGTTTAAGTATGGTCCTTCACTGTGTCCTTTTAAAAAAATTTAAATTGATACATAACAGTTGTATGTATTTTTGGGCTACATGTGGTGAATTAATACATTTGTATAACTTGTAAAGATCAAGTCAGTATAATTGGAATATGTATTACCTTAAATGTTTGTCTTTTGTTAATGCTAGAAACATTCAAACTATTCTCTTTTAGCTATTTTGAGATAGAAAATAGATTATTGTAAGTGACAGTCACCCTACTCATCTATCAAATACATTTTTCTGAATTGCAAAAACACTATAAAGGTGTAAATACTGGGAACCTGAGGGTAAGGTGTCATTCATTAAAAGAAGGACAAAGCCCAGGAGGACAAAGTCAGGAACCATAAAGATATTTTGCTCACTTCACTATTTCAATAAGGCCCTTTATCTTCATAGGCTTTTAGCTTTAGAACCCAATAAGTACTTAGCTTATACTTACACAGGAAAAGTGAAAAGTTCAAAAAGACTGAAATGATCCTTAACCCAATGACCTAGAAGACAGGGCATGCTTATTAAATCAGTCTCTTGAAGTTAAAAGTTTACAAAACATGGGCAGTGGGGAGTAGGAGTGGTAAAAACCTCTGAACATGAAACATTTCACTCAGCTCTCCTGATGTATCTTGTTTTGACAAATTCACACCCAGTGGCCCATATTAATGAGGTGGCAATTAAATCCCAAGCTATGTCAGAAGCTGAAGAATGACTTTAGGACAAATGTTTATCGTTCCAGGCCATGTGCACACCTTTGAACCTTTGTGAAGTTCAAACATGCAGAACTCAATGCAACGCACCAGGCGTTTCGCCAGTGTAGGACTCAGTGCAAAATAAATAAATGGGAAAAGAAAAGCAATAGCTGACCAAGTATAATGTCACTATACAGTTGTAGCTTCAGAATTCCAGATTATCTTAGTATTTAAATATAAACACACTACGTCTATAAAGAGATCTATTCACACAAATTAGAAGTGCTTGTCATATTGGATTAGAAAAAGAAACTGATCATTTCTCATCAAAGGTCAAAGATAGAATGTAATTATTCTACTTTTTGCCATCTTTATGGTGAAGAAGCTGACATCTTTGAAGGTGACCCAGAAACTGTATTTGGTGATTGTGTATCTCTAGTTAATTGTAGGGTAGGTGATAGCAAAAGATTCTGGAGCCAGTTCACAAATACTTCCAGGAGATGTTAGAAGTGAATCTACTCACTAATGCTAAAAAGTACCTGCATTTCCCAAATCATCTCTTTATCAACTTTACTATCTCTTTGCCATCATCTCCAAAAGAGAATACAGATTTTAGCAGTTTTTAAAATTTATTTTTGTACTTTTTCAAAGCAAGCCTTATTTTAGTCTCAATTTGCATTAAACACTAGGGGCAGAGAACACTATATTTTCCCCTGGGTCCCATATAATCTTGGCATTTTTGCCACTTCAGGAAATGTAGTGAAGAAACAGAGGTATTTTCAGTGCCAAGGACTGCAATGAGTTGATTTACAGGATTTAAAAATAAAGGATATGATTAAACAAAGTGAGGTTAGGTCAGTAAACTATACATGTTTGATTGGCACATATGAACATACCCCAGACACCAATAAAAAAATAATATGGGAGTAACCTTAGGGCTGGAAGGCTGAAATATGACTGAGACTCGATGAATCAATACCATGATAGACAAAAGCCCAATCAATTGTGTCATACACATTTTTGGAGAGAGGTAGTTGGTTGAGAAAAGCAAAGAAAAAGGAAAGACAGAAAATAAACATTTTATTGCCCACACTGGTCACAGCGACTAAAGCAGTATTGTTTTCTTGGCAAGGCCAGCCAGGTAGAGGTGGGAATGTTAAAACCATCTTAATTGGAAGACAGAAATTAAGATCAACTCCTTCCCATTCTTTTAAAGCCACATTCTCTCGCAACTTTCAGAAAATTTGGCATCCCATGTCACTAATCTACAGGGAGACAATGAATTTATCAGGCCAACTCAACATTCTCATCAGTCAAATGCATTTCTCATTATAAATTGATAACTTGGCATTCTGATTACAATTTGGATCCCCATGTTGCTTCTCTATGGGGAGAGGAGTCTGTGAATTGTTGTTGACTTGAGTGCCATGGCCTATTTAACAGTTATATTGCTCATTATAAATAAAAAACTTGGCATTCTGGTTTGTATTTAATACAATATGTGAACTATGTTAACATGAACCTGATTATGAGGAATGGATCCGCTCCTACCTAGTCTGCTAGCAAAGACACAGTTCTCAGCCTGCAATCCTGAGGGAATAAGACCCAGTATCATATCACCAAGGAAAACACCACCAAGGGGGCTCTATCTAGGTAGCCAGTCCCCATTCAAGTCTTCCAGTCTCTGAGTATACCTCTGAGTTAAAAGATATAAGAAAGACATGTTATTTTAAAGTGGTGAGTAAGAACACAGCTATTGAAAGCAAAAAAAAAAAAAGTGTCAAAATATGTAGTATACCTTCCTATAGGCTTTGTGACAAGGGAGGAGGGAGAGAAGAGGAAAAAAATGAACTCAGATTATATAATTTGCCAAATGTCATTATAGTAACTTTAGGTTCTATATTTGTCTTCTGAGAAATGCTTTGCCTTACTGTAATCTCTAAAACAGCAGCTAGATTTTCAATGGAATTACATTTGAAGAAATAGTGTGGAGAAGAGAGCTTAGACAAGGCCCATAAGCATATAATAAATCTATTATATTAATTCCCAGAAGGAAATGACTTAATTCTGAATGAAAATGATCAATGTCAATCAGAAAATTCTTGCAACTGGCACATTAAATAGACATTGAAATGTGTTACATAGAAAGATATATTATTATCCTCAGAGCTCAAATGTTACACCCAAAAAGTCAACTAAAACTATCACACATTATGTCTTTATCCTCAAATGTTTGAAGAAGAATAACAACATTCAGCTAGTGCAAAAGCTGGTGCTTCTCTCTGTAATCCCAGCACTTTGCAGATCACCTGAGGTCAGGAGTTTGAGACCAGCCTGGCCAATATAGTGAAACCCTATCTCTACTAAAAATACAAAAAAATTAGCCAGGCATGGTGGCATATGCCTGTAGACCCAGCAACTTGGGAGGTTGAGGTAGGGGAATTGCTTGAATCCGGGAGGCAGAGGTTGCAGTGAGCCAAGATGGCGCCACTGCACTCCAGCCTGGGTGACAGAGCGAGACTTGTCTCAAAAAAAAAAAAAAAAGAAAGAAAGAAATCTGCTTTTCAAGGGAAATGCTTGCTTTTGAGGCAGTAAACACCCAAGTTTAGGTATACCTGAGATGGAGGATTATGCTGAAGAGACAGAGAAGCCTCTGGGTAGGTGATACTAATTCCTTGATATGTCAGAGTGTTTCTAATTACTTTTTGCCTTCATTACCCAGTTAATTACTACAGTGTAGAACTGATCTATAAAACAGCAATAGCCCTAACACCATAACAGCAGATAAATCAAACAGAAAGGAACTTCCAAAACTTGGTCAAATTTTTCTTGGTTTTGCACACAACTTCCAAACATCATCATCTAAATGCTTTAACAATAACACATGATTAACATAGGCATTTGGGTAGACTTGGAGCTTAAAGCTTCTGTTGGTGACTGCAGGCCACACTTGTCTTCCTCTTGACTAATTCTTACTGCATTTATTGTCACATGTAATTGACTCTTCGCTCAATAAGCATTCACTCATTCAAAGTGCTAACTGAACATTTTAGCCAACACCCTTGGGGATACAAAGATAAAGACATTGACCACTGCCCTCAAAAACTCAGAGTCACGTGATGTTCTCTAATTACCACCACTGCACAGCATGGTATTATCTTAGCCTGCTGGACACAGAGTTATGCCGTGAGAGTTCCCCTTGTGTTTATTTATCATTTCCATGTCTGTATTGGGAATTTCTGTATATACCACAGTATACAATGCAGTGGTGGGCAAAAAGGAAGTTTTCTAACAGTTCTTTGTGTCTGATTAAGGGATAAAATGCCATCTTCAATTGTAACTGCAGGAATGTACAGCTAACAATGTCATATTTAGGCAATTACATTATATCACCTTTTAACTGTCTATATTTTTTTTCATTCATTTATTTTTGATAATGAGCCAATACTACTTCTCTAATCAGGAAAATAAAACCAATGAAAATTGGAAAAATGGAAGTTAATGAGAAAGAACTGCTGAATGTTTCAAATATGTTTGTGCTGTCCCACAAACAGCACAGATATGTAGTAACATTTATAGCATTTAAAGAATATTTAGCTCAATGTGGGGAAAAAAATTCCTGCTTTGCCTGAGAAGAGAGCTTCTGCTCACCATGACTCCTCATCATTCTTTTTGCTCATGTATTAAACCTACTAGAAACTGTTATAACAACAGAGATGCAGTAAAAAGCCCTTTGCAATTCACCTTTAATCTTTGACCCTTGTTATGTCTGTCACTTTTAATACATGTGTTCTCTCCATGGTATTAGCTGACATGTTTGATAACTAAACACATCATGTCAGAGGCCACCCAGTAGCTTTCACGATGAAAAGAGGTTTGATCCCCAAAACATGACCCCCTCATCCTGGTTGTTAAGTCCATTTCTAGTGCTGCAAATTATTCCACAAAGCCGAGCAGAAGAGTGTCCCAGAGCATAAAGCTCAATCCAGACTTCCTGGGGGCTCTTCTTATTAATTTTATCCTCAATCCATGGCTACTAGTGAAAATATTAGTCTATTCATTTTCTCATTCACTCATTCAATACATGCTTGTGAAGCGTGTATCTGCCCAGTATTCTGACTAGCCCTGAGGACTCATGGCAAGTGATGAAATGGACACAGCCCTCACACACCTTTTGGTCAAATATGGAGACTTAGCAGCCACAGAGCATCATTTCTAGAGTCAATTCAGCCAGCCAGGCAATTCATGTCCCCTGGCAGTTAAGGGGTCTCCAAAATAGATCTGCATCAATCAGTTCTTCCATCAGCATTTCTACCTATGTTTTCATCATTCATTCTTATTCTTATGTACCTTAGCCAAAGAATGGTTTTCTACTTTTAAGGAAGTTCATTCTGTGTTTACTACCACAGTTTTCTGAGTGTGTGTGGTGGTAGGAGACACAGTATAGCTAACCACATTGGCCAGATCAAATGTTGAGCTGAAAAGGGCAGCAAAAGCAGTAACGTCACCTTCTCCACATTCAACATAAACGTGTAGGAAGAACCCTGGTTCTCCTCAGTTTCAGACTGTCTATAATGAGCATGTCATCCATAGAACTATGAGAGAACATAACTATTAAAAATTATGGCAAAGTGACTGTGATTGAGGATTTTGCCTTTTTGTGCTAACCCATTACAGCTAGCACTCTGCCACGCACAAAAGCAAGATAAACTAAGGGTTCTCATTCTTCCACATTTCTAAATGAGATGAAACTTGCTTTGATTTTGTTTGCCCACTCAAAATTTGATTTCTGGACTTTACAGCTTGCTAAAATATAAACTCTTAAATCTCTAAGTTTAAATCTCTAAACTATTTTTTTAGATTTGAAAACGTAGAGGTGGGAGGATCACTCGAGGCCAGGAGTTTGAGACCAGTCTGGCCAGCACAGTGAGACTCCTGTCTTTTAAAAAAAATACAAATAAAAAATTAGTGGGGAATGGTAGCACATGCCTGTAGTCCCAGCTACTCAGTTAGCTGAGGTGGGAGGATCACTTGAGCCCAGGAGTTTGAGGCTGCAGTGAGCTATCATCACACCACTGGACTCTGGCCTGGGTAACAGAGCAAGATCTTGTTTCAAAAAAAAATAAAAATAAAAAACAGGGGGAAAGAAAATGTAAAGAACCTCAAATAGTTGTATAGCACAAAGCAAACCAACTACCCAACCATATTGCTATTACAGAGATGGAAGCTTAATATCACTTTTGGGATTCTCTCCTGTGTCTCAGACCTATTTGTATCTTACTACTGACTCTGCTATCTACCTGTATATCCCATAGAAACCCCAACTCAACATTTCAGTCATTTGCATTCTCTTGATAATAACTGCTCTTCCTCCTACTTGTCATGTGGCCTCCACTCACTGAGATGCCAGAAATCAAGGCACTAAGTTACCAAGTCCAGTGCTAAGTCTTCCAAGTCCAGTAAATTCTACTATTTTAATGTCTCAACAACCACTTATCCACCTCCCCGCTGCAATTATGAACTTATCTCTCTTTAACTTAAAATACTATGTTGTAAGGATCAAGTCAAAACTATGTAGTAGGTCATAAACCAGCTCATGTGTGCTGGTCTTTTATTTGAATCCCCCTGCCCTCCAACAAATCTCCCATCATTCCCCCTCTCACATCTTGTGGTCCAGGAATATTTGATTTGTTGTTGCTGTTGTAGTTCCCGAACACTGCATTCTCTATCTCCCTGGAGGCTCTCATGCAAATGTTTCTCTTTGCCCTTCACCTGGCTGAGGTTGCTGGCATGCCATATTTCTGCTCAGATGTAATTCTTTGAGGAAACTTCTTTACCCTTTCTTCTCCACAACTGGCAAACTATTGGAGTTAGATGTCCCTCCTTTGAGCTCCCACATTTACATATCCTGTCTTTATCAGTATCACAGCATGTAACACATAGAAATTACAGATAGTCAAAGTTGTGGACATCTCAAATACCCTGACTTAATCACTACACATTCTATGCATGTAACAAAATCTCACATGTGCCCCATAAATATGCTTCCTTATCTGTCTCTTAACAAGACTGTGAGCCCTTCCAAGTTGGGTCCCTGGATTCCAAGTGCATGCACTGGACCTAGCATTGAGTCTAGCAGAGGTTGTTATACATCATTGGTAGTCAATACATATTTTAAATACATAAACGAATGAGGCATTCTTTTACATTCATTCTAGAAAATACACACATTCATTTAAAAAAATGAGGAACAAATGTTTGGGTGAAACACAAGGGCATCTCCTGCTCCTCTTGGCATCTTTGGTGAGTCATAAGGTTTCTGTGAATTTTATGATGGAGAACATGGAAGGATTCCATATTCTACTTTATATTAAATTCTCTACCTACACAGAAATCGATTCCACTCTCTTATCTCTCCCCTTTGGCTTTTTCATTTTCTGTTCTGTAATACTTTCTCTATGTTATAAATCATCTGTCTTTATGTTATACATTACACTTATTCATAGTCATACTTTCTACTTTCCCACAATTTCAGCTTAAATCATTCCCCATGATGGCTATCTCAGTCTCTGTCACATAAACTTTCATCTTCACTGCTCATTGCTTTGTTCCTTCATACCAAATTCCCCAAAGATAACCTCTTATCTTTTCAAACAATGCCATGTCAAAGGTGCCTGGACAGCTTACAAATGACTGGCCATCATAGTCTCAGCTTTGGGTATGGAGGAGAATGAAAGCGAGGTGAGGTCATGTGGTCTGTATACAGTTTTCTTCTTAGCAGAGAGAACATTATGTATGGTTGGGTACGTGTGGAGGGGGTATTCACAAGAAGCTGACTGTGGAGGGGTGGAAACGGGAAGGTGGCAGGCATTTATGGTACACCTGCTAAAGACTTTCTAACCACTTTTAATCACATGTTTGGTCAATAAGCGCAATTCTTACCTTCTATGATTAAAAAAATACTAGTTGTCAATTTTCTATCATGAAAAGAAATCTCCAGAGTTTCAGAAGTGACAGAACATCATGTTCAGTGGAGGCTCCCAAGGAACAATAAAATAATAACTCATTGAAGGTGTGATATCCTAGAAGTCAGACACGATGTTGCCTTCCAGCTGCTTCCTAACCTATTTACTGTCAGAAAAGAGAAAATATATTTTGTTTGTTTACTTGCCAAAAACAGATACAAACTGATGTAATGTCTTTTAAATTTTTCCTTCAATATTTCTTTCCTTCCTGCCATTATGAAGCACTTTACTATATACCTTGCTATATGCTAACTTCTTTATACAAATAACCTTATTTTTTGTTACCACATATGATACAGATATTATCTCAGCTTTCAGGATAAGGAGGCTCTTCATAATCTATATTCCTAACCAAATGCAAGCTATTTCTTCCTCTATTTCTATGAAGGATATTCTCTCTAGGATGAATGTAATAGAATCATCTTATTCATATTAGGGTGGGTAAGCTTTGGATCCCAACCCACCTCTGCCTGATGTAAATATTCATAGCACTGAGAAGGCTCAGAGCTCATCAGGAGAGTTGCAGAGACAGATCAGGCTGATTGGAGGGTCTGCAATGACAATTTCAGAAATTCTCCACTTCAGGCCATGACCTACATGGAAAATCATAATCTTCCCTTTAATTAGCAAAGGCTTCTAGAATACAGAACTGTCATTCAGAATCTTGCCTTAAATTTGTTTCTTCTGATGTTCTATACACACCCAATGTCCTTTTAAAGAAAACAATATTGTATTTCCTACGCTACAAGTATCTGGAATACACCAATTACAAATATTTCCTATTAGATATCATTTCACGCAGTCAAAATTAAGGTTTAAGTTTTCTTTCCAATGGTAATGAAAAGTAGATAGTTTTTCTCAATCTTCTATTTAAACTAAAACTGATTAAATCTGTGACACCTTATCAAAAATTAGCCAGAAGCTGAATGAAAAATAAAGAAAACAACAATTGTTTCTGGGCTTTTCTATCGGCCTTCACCAGGGCTTTCAATTCTCACCGAAAGGGCAGAAATCTTACACTCAGGTGACTGGACTCTGATCATAACTGGATGGAATATACTTAGTACACGTCACAAATTTTTCATAAGCTTAGAATGTTAATGCTTAGGGAAAGATTAAATACAAGCAATGCCTGATACCAAGCTCTGCAGAGTCGCATGAATAATCCATTTCTCAGGGTTTCCTTAGCTTTGGAGAGGCTTTTATAGCATCAAAGCTGAGCAAATATTTTGCAAATGAACCTGGCTTTAAGTGATCCAGTGTTAAATTCACATCATTAGTGGAGGAGAAGCTCCTTCTCATCTCAAGAGAAGAAGCTTTGCAGTCTTCAAGTTCTTTAAATATTGACCTGGAAAAGAGCATCCTGAAAAAAGTATGCCAGAATCCACCATGGAGCCACAGAATGCTCTTTTTTTAGGCTTTCCATTAGGCCTCCCTTAAACCATCCCAAACGGTTAAAAATCTATCCTATGGAAAAACATATTTGTAAAATATACATTTGATAAGGGGTTCATATCCAAAATATATAAGGAACTCAAACAACTCAATAACAACAAAACAACCCGATTAAAAAACAGGCAAAATATCTGAAGAGACACTTCTCACAAAAACACACACAAGTGGCCATCGGGTATATGAAAAATGCTCAACATCACTAATCATTGGATAAATGCAAATTAACATCACAATGCGATATCACCTCACACCTATTAGAATGGCTTTTACCAAAAAGACAAAAGATAACAAGTGCTAGTGAGGATGTGGAGGAAAGGGGACTCTTGTGCATTGCTGGTGGAAATGGAAATTAGTGTAACCATTATGGAAAAGAGTGTGAAGATTTCTCAGAAAATTAAAAACAGAACTACCATATGATCCAGCAATCCCACCACCATATATGTACAGTATGTATATATGTGTATATATACATGTACATATATTCATACATATTCATTTACATGTATACACATATATGTATACATTTACATGTATACACATACATGTATACACATATATGTATGAATAAATATATGTACATATATGTATGAATAAATATATGTACATATATGTACACATATATGTGCATACATATATATGAAATGAATATTTCATATTCATTTGAAATAAGTGTTTCAATATTTGAAATAAGTATTTCAAAGAGATATTTTACACTTCTGTGTTTACCATGTTTACTACAGCATCATTCACAATAGTCAAGATATGACATTAACCTCAGTGTCCATCAGTGGATGAATGGATAAAGGAAATGTGTTACATATACAAAATAAAATACTATTCAACCGTAATAAAGAAGGAAATCCTCTCATTTGCAATTAAGATGGATGAGCCTGGAGGACATTATGTTAAGTGAAATAATCCAGGCACAGAAAGACAAATATTGCATGATCTCACTCATACTCAGAATCTAAAAAAGCTGATCTCATAGGAGAGAATAGAATGGTGGACTGAACTGGTTGGAGGTGTTAGGAAGATGTCGGTTAAAGGATACATAATTTCAGTTAGATAGAAGGAATAAATTCAAGATATTTATTGTACACCATGGTGACTATCATTAATGATATATGGTATTCTTAAAAAATAAAAGAGTAAATGTAAAGTGTTCTCACCACAAAAATGGTAACTATCTAATGTAATACATGTTAATTTGATAAAATTTAGTCATTTCATAATGTATATATATTTGAAAACATCATGTTGTACACAGTAAGTAAATAAAATTTAATCTGTCAATTAAAAAATAAAAAGGAATCTATCCTTAAAGAGATCTAGAGAACAACTCTGTGACCAATCTCAGCCACACTTTTCAGGAAGGTAAACAAATTTCCTTAATAGGAAATTTTTCCATACAGCACAATTAATCCATCATATAATTGATGCATACTTCCTTTTTTTTGTATCCTTAGTTAAGATGACAAATACTTATTTACCATTTATGTGAATGGTTTATATTCTCCTTTCAACCATATTTCTTCTAGAGTAAGTACTCCCAGCTGCCTTTATCTTTTCATAGGGGTATTGGAATCATGAAAAAATGTTCAGGTTATCAGTAGAATGAAATTCATCCTCACCTACAAAAGTCTTAAAACCTCACAGATGAGAACACTGATCCCTTTTCAAGTCTTTGAAAACCAAATGTGCCTTGGGTGAATTAGGTAAAGTTCCAACCAATCACATCTGCCAGTTAACCAGCTCCAGATATGTTGCTGGTCTCAAATAATCAGCATTGGTGAGGTTGTATATTATAACTCAGATCTTCAGGGAATAAAGAAAAACTAAAGTGAGTGAGACACTGAGAACAGATTCACAACAATGGTGAGCAAAAAAATATGTTGGGTAAATGAGTGTAGCCAGAGAATGGAAGCCATTCATTGCCTGCTATGGAGTTTGGAGGATAATCTAAAAGCAATAGTCAAGAATTGGGAAGACTTTTTTCTTCTAGTTTTATTTTTAAAATTAATTTATAGTCATATAAATCATAGTTTTATGAATTATACCACATGCATAGATTTATATAATCACCATGAGAATCAAGATGTGGAACAGCTCCAACAGTTCCCCCAAAACCTCCCATGCTATCTCCTTGTAGTCACACTCTTCCCCGACCCCAACCCCTGGCACTCACTGATTTGGTTCCACCATAACTCTGCCTTGTTGAAATTCTATATGATATGGTAGGTAAACTTTTTGAGGTTGACTTCTTTCATTCTGTATAATGCCTTTGAAATTCATCCAAGTTGTTGCACATATCAATAATTCATTCCTTTTAATTGACAAGAAGTAGTCAGATACCACAGTTTGTTTTTCTATTCACCTGTTGAATAGCATTTTGATGATTGTCAATTTTTGACAAATATGAACAAAGCTACTATAAATATTCACATATGGTTTTTTGTGAACATAAATTTAAAGTTTGCTAGCATAACTACTAAGGAATGGCATGTATGGGTCATATGATAAACATTTGTTTACCTTTCTGAGAAATTGCCAACCCGTTTTTCAAGCAGCTTTGCCATTTTGTATCCCTATAATCAACGTATAAGAAGTCTAGTTGCTCCACATCCTTACCAGGAGTTGGTAGTGAAAGGGTCTTTCATTTTGTTTTCTTTTTATAATTATCATTCTAGTGCTATGGCATTATCATCTTAGTTGCATTTCCCTAAGTTAAGCTAATGATGTTGCACATAGTTCTGTTTGATTACCTTCCCCATATCTACTTTGGTCGACAATCTGTTCAAGACTTTTGCCCACTTTTAAATCGTGTTCTTTGTATTTTTGCCATTGATTTTTAAGAATTTTCAAATATATCTTGAATGCAAACCCTTTGAAGAATATGAAATGTGAAAAGATTTTATTTCTGTCTATAGCTTATCTTTTCACTCTCTTATAGTGTCTTTTACAGAGCAGAAGTTTTAAATTTGTATAAAGTCCAATTTAAATGATCAAATATATACATATATTTTCTTCTTAGATATGCCCAAACTCACTGCCTAACTCTAGGTCATGAAGATTTTCTTCTAAACATTTTATAATTTTGTGTTTTACATTTAAATCTATGATCAATTTTGAGCTTCTTTTTGCATAATATGTGAGGATTAGGTTGCATTTTCTTCTGTATACCAATTGTTTCCTATTGTTCCATTACTATTTGTTAGAAACATTACCCTTTCTGCAGTAAGTTGCTTTTGCATCTTTATTAAAGATGATTTGGCATATTTGTGCAGGTCTATTTATGTCCCATTGATCTATAGGACCCATTGATCTCATCTCTGATGCCAGCCTCTTGATTACTGAAGCTTTTTAATAATTCTTAAAATTGAGCATATAATTTCTCCATTTCTTTCAAGAAGTGCTTTGGCTGTTCTAGTTCCTTTGCCTTTTCATACGAATTTTAGTATTAGCTTGTCTAGATCTACAAAATATTCTACTGTGATTTTGACTGGAGTTGCATTAAATCTACAGATCAACTCAGTAGAATTAACATGTTTAACAAGTTTAGTGTTTTAATCCATGAACAAGGTACATGTCTCCATTCATTTAGGTCATCTATGATTTTTTTCATGAGGGTTTGTAACTTTTAGCATACATATCTTGTACATGTTTTGTTAGGTTTATGTCTAAGTGCTTCACATTTTGAAAGCTATTTTAAGTGAAATTACTAATTAAATTGTGCTTGCTAATTATTTATTGCTACTATACATAAATACACACATAACCTTCTTATGCTTTTAATGCTATGGTGTCAGTAGTGGTGATTCTTCCACTTCTGATATTGTGTGTTTTATCTTTGTTCCTGTCAGTCTTGCAAGAGGTTTATCAATTTGATTAATCTCTTTCAAGAACCACCTGTTGGTTTCATTAATTTGTTCTACTGTTTTTCTGATTTCAGTTTTACTGATGTATGCTCTTTATTATTTTTACTTCTGATTGCTTTGTGGTATTTTTTTTTTTTTTTGCTTTTCTTTATGTAAGTTCTTAAGGTGGCTGCTTATATTATTGATTTGAGAACTTATTTTCTCATAACATGAGCATTTTACATAATAAATTTTATTCCAAACATTGCTTTGCAGACATTCCACAAATTTGATATGCTGTACTTTCATTTCTATGCAGTTTGAAATAATTTATTATTTTCTTTGACACTTCTTCTTTGACTGTAGAGTATTTAGAAGTGTATTGTTGAATTTCAAACTGTTCGGAATTTTTTTCCCCTGGTATCTGTCATTTATTTCTAATTTAATTCCACTATAGATAAAAAACATATTTTGTGTGACTTCAATTCCATGAAACTTGCCATAAATTTGTTTTATTATTTAGAATGGGGTCTATCTTCATAAATGTAATAACTATTCCACGTGCACTTGAAAAGAATGCCTATTCTATTGTTTTGGATTAGAGTGAGAAAAACATCAACTATATTCAGTCAATTGGTTTTTTCCTTCAGCTTTTCTATATCAAGGCATATTTTCTGTTTACTACTTCTGTCAATTTTCTAGAAAGTATTGTTGAATCTTCAAAGTATAGTTGTGAATATATCTGTTTGTCCTTTCATTTTTGTTAGTTTCTACTTCACGTATTTTGATGTTATGCTGTTTGCTACAGACATAGTTAAGGTTGTTATGACTTCTTAGTAAATTGTTCTTTTTATTATTATTTAATGTCATCTTTATTCCCATTTTCCTTGCTTTGAAGTCTATTTTGTCTAATATTGATATAGCAACCTGAGTATTGTTTTATTTAATGTTTGCATGGTTTATAGTTCCCATCTTTTTACTTTGGGCATACCTTTATCATTATTTTAAAGTGATTTTTTGTACATAGCATATTGCTGCATCATATATTTTTCTTTATTTATTCTGGTAATCATTAGCCTTTAAATTGGCCCTTTAGACCATTTACATTTAATGCAAGTATAGATATGCTTGGATTTAAGTCTACCATTTCATTATTTGTTTTCTGCTGGTTGTTTCTGATTTTTATTCCTCTGTTTTAGCTTTTCTGTCTTATTTTGTGTTACTGGATTATTTTTAGTATTCCACCTAAGTATACCAGGTTTTTTACTGTATCTCTTTGTGTGTATAAAAAAATATTTTGGTGGTTGCTCCAGGGATTACAATATACATGCTTAATTTTCATGTTATATTTAGAATCAATACTTTACTTTTTCAAGTAGAATGTAGGAATCCTACTACCATCATATAGGTCCTTTTACATTATAGTAGATATTTAAGTTAAATCTGCATACTGGATAAAAACTGTATCAGCCAATGTCATATTTTTGCTTTTGACTGTCATGTGTTTTAAATAACTCAAGAAAAGGATGATATGTACTATATTTATTTATATAGTTACCATTTCTGTTGTTCTTTCATGAAATTTGCTCTGCAGTTTATTTTCTTGTGTGTGAAGAATTTCTTCAGCAAACTTTTTAGAGGGTGTCTTTGAGTTTTTGTTTTGTTTTGTTTTGTTTTGTCTCATTTTGTTTTTAATCTGAGAATGTCTTTATTTTGCCTTAATTCCTGAGGAGGTTTTTGTTGGATATAATATTTTCACTTGACAGTTCTTTTCCTCCAGCATTTAAAAAATGTTGGTTGATTTCTTTTTAGCTTCTGTGAAATCTGACAAGAAATTTGAAGTTATTTAAATAGATTTTTCTCCACAAGGAATACATCATTTTTTTCAGGCTTTTTTTCAAGGTTTCTCTTTGTCTTTAGTTTTCAGCAGTTTGATTATGATGTCTTTGGGCATGGATTTATTTGTGTTTATTTTGAGTTTTCTGAGGTCCTTGAATCTGTAGGTTTATGTGATTTGGCTAATTTGGGATGTTTCAGCCATTATTTCTTCAA
Organism: Pongo pygmaeus; assembly: GCF_028885625.2. Classification (NCBI taxonomy): domain Eukaryota; kingdom Metazoa; phylum Chordata; class Mammalia; order Primates; family Hominidae; genus Pongo; species Pongo pygmaeus. The sequence goes on along the minus strand of NC_072380.2, from coordinate 32,189,115 downwards.
ACATAAGGGTGTTTATATACGTTTCTATACATGTTCATGCACACACACACACATATATTGCACTCTTTCTACTTTTCTGGATTTTCAAAGCCATAAATATCAGACCTTTTTATGTTGTCCTTCAGCTTCCTGAAGCTATGTTCATTTTGTTTTTTGAAATCATGTTTCTCTGTGTTGTTCATATGAAATAATTTCTATCAATCACCTTCAAATTCACCGATTCTTCCTCTGTCACTTTCATGGAGCCTTCCAATGAGTTTTTTTTTTTTTTAATTGAGTCATTGTGTTTTTTAGTTCTAAAGTTACCATAAAATGTCTGCATTTCTTTTATTTCTTTGTTGAGACCTTCTTCCTTTCGATTCATTTAAAGAGATTTGCCCTTACTCATTGGAACATTTTAATAACAGCTGCTTTAGAGTCAGTCAGGTAATTCCAATATCTGTCATCTCAGTGTTAATGTAGGTTGGATTTCCCATGCAAGTTGAAATTTTCCTAGTTCTTCATATGCTGAGCAATTTTTCATCGTATGCTAGACCTACTGAATATTATGAGACTCTAAGTCTTGTTTTTTTTTTTTTTTTTTAATTTTTAGGTCTTGCTCTATCACCCAAGCTGGAGTGCAGTGATGTGCTCACTGCAGCCTCGACATCCTCAGCTCAAGTAATCCTCCTACCTAAGCCTCCCAAGTAGCTGTAACTACAGGCACATGCCACTGTGCCCAGCTTTTTATTTTTTTATTTTTTCTTTTTCCTAGCAACCTGGTCTCACTGTTGGCCAAGCTGGTCTCAAACTCCTGGCCGTAAGCAATTCTCCTGCCTTGCCCTCCCAAAGTGCTTGGATTACAAGAATGAGCTACCATGCTCAGTCTCTAAATCTTGTTTTAATTCAATCGAGAATATCAACTATTTTTTAATCAGGCAATAGATCCAGAAGGGTTATGTCCACAAGTTCTGACCAGCTTTCTCTTTTTCATTTTCATCTTTATTTTTAATATCATTTCCATTTTCAAACTTTTCTGAGCACTATTCTGATATATCCTGTATGTTGTGTCACACAATAGCCAGTCTGGAATCTGGGCAATGATATATCAAAATTCACTTTTCAAAGTCTTTGGTACCCTATCTAGGACCAGATATATTCATGTACAATTTGGATTTGAGCCCAGGCATTAATAAATACCACTTATGAGGTTGGTCTCCTGAGGTTTTCCTTCTCTGCCATTTCCCTGGTACTTTTTGGTTACCTGTGGATCCTCTTTCCAATTCTTTATCCAGAAAATGGTAGGTTTATTCCTTCTTCTCTGTTACATGCTCTTGTGACTGTACCCATGTTGGAGGCCAAGAAGGAATACACAGAAAGAAAAAAGCCCTTTAGGCTCCTTATCTTGGGACCTACTTTCTCATCCTGAGAGCTTTAGAAACCTGGGGACTCTCGGCTTCTGTCACCATCACTGCCAGGTGAAGCTCTTCCTGTCTGTGTTGATGTCTACTTCTGAGCTTCCCAAGTCAAATCTGGGTTCCTCCAGAGGAAAAACATGGTAAACTCACTCCTGGTTTTGTTTTATTTTCAGGTCTGGTCTTTCTCAGTCCATCTGCTACAATTTACTTTTCAGAGTCCTTGAAAATATAATTCATGTGTTTTATCCAGGTTTGATAGTTATATTCAGTAGGACAGACAGGGCGCAGTATGTTTATCTTATTCAAAGCTGGAACCTCACTAAAGCTTTTCGAACAAGGTAAATACCATAATAAATGTAGTAATTAAGAAGGAGAAATCTTGTTGTGTGTAAGTTGTCTTTGACTGAAGAGAAAAAGACTGAAGAGAGACAAATAAATTTTAGCCTTTTGTTGTTAACTTCACCCATGATAAGCTTCTACTTGCCATTTTTCTATAAAAATAATTACAAATTAGATAGTCAGCTTCTACATAACGAAGTTATCCATATAGTAAAATGATTTTTAACATTCGGAAATTAATTTGGCATGTTACACAACATCAGATGTCAGAAATTTTTTCAAATAATCATTTATGTAGATACCAAAATAATACAAGAACATCAACAGTAAGAAGGGAATTCAATTTTTAAGGCTCCTGTTTTTAATCAATTTTTTTTTGCATTCATCTTCTATCACTGAGTATTTCCTAAATAAAGCTCAGCAACACTGAAGGCTCAGAACTTTTAGTGCTAAAATAATCCATCTCTGAAAAAAATATCTTGGTACTTTAAGCCTAAACTTTAAAATTTAGTTCTGAATTTTAGGCATATATATATATATATATATATATATATATATGCCTAAAATTCAGAACTAAATATATATGTGTGTGTCTGTGTGTGTGTGTATACATATATATACAAACACACACAACCAGACAAACAAGTTTTTAAAAGCCTACCAAATGAAATTAATCTTTTGTTTCCAACCTGACAAAGGACATAACATATAATGACTAACAGCAAGAAAAACAGTGGGCATTGTGCATACAGCCAATGTCTCCTTCAACTGCACAGACATTCACATTCCAGGCTTACCTAAGTCATGAGTTGGCAACATTTGACTTTTTAAAACATAATAATGTGCTTTGACTTTCACTAAATAAAAGTAATTTTTGAATTCAGATTAATCAATTCCTTGAGTAGCTATTTATGAGAATTTAAATTAAAATACACATAGGCAAATTGTTGCTCAGGTAATCAACTAGGATCTAGAACTTCTAAGGTCATTTGTAAAATCTTTAGGCTCTTTTTTGGAATTTATTGGTATTATGAGAATGATGATAGAGATTCCTTAAAGTTGCTTTCTTCCCAGACCAGAATCCCTTTATTGTGAACTCTGAGGGCAAGGACCAGGTGGTAAGCACTGGAATAAAGTCATGACTAGAAAGAGTCTTTTTTTTGTCTGTTTGTTTTGTTGTTTTTTGGTTTTGAGACAGGATCTGGCTCTGTCACCTAGGCTGGGGTGCAGTGGTGTGATAATGGCTCACTGCAGGCTCAAACTCTTCAGTTCAAGCAATCCTCCCACCTCAGCCCCAAGTAGCTTGGACTACATTCACACCCCGCCATTCCTGGCTAATTTTTTTTTTTCTCTATTTTGTAGCGATAAGGTCTTGGTTTATGGCCCAGGCTGGTCTCAAACTCCTGGTCTCAAGCGATCATCCTGCCTTGGCTTCCCAAAGCACTGGAATAACAGGCATGAACTACCACGCCTAGCATTGACTGACTCTATTTTCTACCCTTGATGAGGAGTTGAGGTTAAGATCCATGCCTGGGCCAGAGAAGGTACTTGATAATGTTTGTTAAATTCAATTACTTTCTTAAAAGTTTGTTTAATTTCTGACAAGCCCCCATATTGAAAACGTTCATCAGTATAGCCTCTCTTTTCCATCTTTTATCATAAAACCTAGAAATAATAGTAAACATTCACATTTACTATAAGAACATTTTGTATAAGAACTACAAAAACAAAACACAAAACATCTGTGTTTCTATTTTTCCAAGTCTCTGAGAGTTGTGTGCTAAAGCATCTGAGAGACTAAGAAAACATACCTAATGATTTTTCCATTGCCTTCTCCTCTACTGACCCTATGAATTAAAGCAAAAATCTAATGACAGTTTAAGTTATTTGAGACCAACACTAGAATAACAATCACAGGCTAACATAGACAAGAGGAAGGAAAGATTATGCATCTGGTGAATGAATACTATATGTCAACAAATATCCTATTTGTTTTATGTACAGTATCTGATTTATTCCTCATAGTAAGCCTGTGGATTATTATTAACACAATTCTACAAATAAAAATACTGAGACTTAGACATGATAAAAAGAAATTAAATGAAAAAGCAATTTGTTCACTTTTAGTTTCATAGCTGCAATTATAACACAAAGCCAAAACAAACATCCCAGAATTTGATGATGCTTTGTGAATATAACTATACAGTTCCAGCTTACTTGTCCGGTCAGTGTTCAATGTAATGACACTGAATATTTTTAGATGTGATTTTTTTTTTTCCTTTTTCTGAGAGGATCCAGATCACTTTTGCAATGCCGCCCAGAACAGAAAAAACAGGCACTTGGACAGAGGTTTCCAGGGACAGCATTCCTCTTTCACGCAAGCAAAATGAATTTGAACAACAGGTGGGGCTAGCTTCCTTTACAAAAGACCGTGGCAGGACACAAATTCTCTCCGCAAGCCTGACTGCTTGGAGGAACACCAAGCCCTCTCACAGCCCCCAGTCTTAGTAACAGCAATACGTGCTCCCAAATTTTACATCCTTTCAAAGTCCGTATTGAATCAGAATTTCAAAACTTGGGGGCATATTTTTAAAAATAGAGAACTATACAGGAATAATTGATGGTAAATATAAACACTTTCTAAATACTTCCTATTTCCTCCAATTCTATTAGAAAGCGAAATAAAACAAAATAAGAAATAAACAGAAACAGTTATTGCCATGATACATACTTTCATATCTCTTGTTCATTCGGTTCTGTTTCTTGCAGTGTCTGCAACACAAACTCAAACTGAACCATGAGCCAAGATGGCCAAATAGAAACAGCTCCAGTCTGCAGCTTCCACCAAGAAGAACAAAAAGAGCGAGTAAGTTCTGCATCTTCAATTGAGGTACCCAGGTTCTCTAATTGGGACTGACTAGATGGTTGGCGCAACCCACAGACAGTGAGGAAAAGCAGGGAGGAGCGAGGGCCCACCCGGAGCCTGCATGCTGCAAAATGTGCTCCCTCCCTGAGCCGAGGAAGCTGGTGAGGAATTGTGCTACCCCGCTCTGAAAACCACGCTTTTCCCATGGATCTCTGCAACCCGCGCCCTTGTGAGCCCACACCACCAAGGGCCTTGGGTCCAAAACACAGAGCTGTGCAGGCTCACAGCGGCTGCTCAGGTGGGTGACCACTTGGGCAGACACTGAGACACAAGAGTTTTTGCATACTCTAGCTCTGGGAAAACTGAGGAGGCAGGAGATCCGTCCACTCCCGTGGGAAGGGGGCTGAAGCTAGGGAGCCACGCGGCCTTGCTCAGCGGCCCTGCTCCCTTGGAACCCTGCAAACTGAAACCCACTTTGGAATCCCTGCCAGCCAGTGTAGCAGGTTGGAGACAGCCTAAGAAGACCGAGTTCGGTGGGGGAAGGCGTGGCTACCACCACTGCTGCTCCAGTCAGCCGTTTTCCCCTGCTGCGGGTGCCAGCGAGACTGGGCAGTTTGGAACGGGAGCAATTCCCCACAGCGCAGCACAGCAGCTGTGACAGTTCCTGGCCAGACTGCTTCTTTAAGCAGGACCTTGACCCATTCCTCCTACCTGCGTGGGGCCTCCCTGTGGGATTTTCAGCATCCCCAGCCAGGGGTTTATGAACAGAACTCTGATCTCCCTGAAAGGAGCCCCTGGGAGGAGGGGCGGCCGCGGTATCGTGGATCAACAATCTTACTCTTTTCTGCCTGCCAGCTCTGGAGAGTCAGGGCAGCCCTGATGAGGCGGATTCTCCTGAATGCAGGACACCCTCTCCGCCAAGAGGAAGCCAGGCTGTTTATTTAAGCGGGTCCCTGATCCTGTTCCTCCTGACTGGGTGAGACTTCCCAACAGGGGTCTCCATACATCTCATACAGGAGCATTCTGGCCAGCATCAGGTTGGTGCCCCTCTGGGGGAAAAGGAGCAGTCTGCCATCTTTGCTGTTCTGCAGCCTCCACTGGTGATTCCTCCAGGTGTGGGAGGACCCCAGGTGAATAGGGTCTGAAGTGGACCCCCAGCAAATGGCGGCAGCCCTATGTAAGAAGATCCTGACTGCTAAAAGAAAAACAAACAGAAAGCCAGGACAACAATATCAATTAAAAAGACCCCATAAAAACCTCATCCAAAGGTCAGCAGCCTCAAAGATCAAAGGTAGATAAACCCATGCAGATGAGAAAGAATCAATGCAAAAACACTGAAAACTCAAAAAGCCAGAGTGCCTCTTCTCCTTCAAATGATCATAACATATCTCCAGTAAGGGCCCTGAACTGAGCTGAGGCTGAGATGGATGAATTGACAGAAGTAGGCTTCAGAAGATGGGTAATAACAAACTTCACTGAGCTAAAGAAGTATGTCCTAATCCATTGCAAAGAAGCTAAGAACCATGATAAAATATTACAGGAGCTGTTAACCAAAATCACCAGCTCAGAGAGGACTGAAATGACCTGATGGAGCTGAAAAAACATAACATGAGAACTTTACAATGCAACCACAAGTATCAATAACTGAATAGACCAAGTGGAAAAAAAAAAAGGATATCAGAGCGTGAAGACTATCTTGCTGAAATAAAGCAGGCAGGCAAGATTAGAGAAAAAAGAATGAAAAGGAATGAACAAAACCTCTGTGAACTATGGGATTATGTTAAAAGACTGAACCTACGGCTGATTGGGGTACCTGAAAGAGACAGGAAGAACAGAATCAAGTTGGAAAATATACTTTAGGGTATCACCCAGGAGAACTTCCCCAACCTAGCAAGAAAGGGCAACATTCAAACTCAGGAAATCCAGAGAACCCCAGTAAGATACTCCATGAGAAGAACAACCCCAAGACACATAATCATTAGATTCTTCAATGTCGAAATGAAGAAAAATACGTCAAAAGTAGCCAGAGAAAAAGGCCAGGTCACCTATGGAGAAAAGCCCATCAGACTAACAGCAGACCTCTCAGCAGAAACCCTAAAAGCCAGAAGAGATTGGGGCAATAGTCAACATTCTTGACGAAAAGAATTTCCAACCTACAATGTCATATCTGGTCAAACTAAGCTTCATAAGTAAAGGAGAAATAAAATCCTTTTCAGATAAGCAAATGCTGAGGGAGTTTGTCACCACCAGGCCTGCCTTGCAAGAGTTCCTGAAGGAAGCACTAAATATGGAAGGGAAAACCTGTTACCAGCCACTATAAAAACATACTGGAGTACACAGACTAATGACACTATGAAGCAACTTCATCAAAAAAGTCTGCAAATAACCAGCTAGCATCATAATGACAGGATCAAATTCACACATAACAATATTAACCTTAAATGTAAATGGGCTAAATGCCCCAATTAAAAGAATGGAAAGCTGGATAAAGAGTCAAGATTCATCAGTGTGCTGTATTAAAGAGACCCATCTCACATGTAAAGCTGCACAGAGACCCAAAATAAAGGGATAGAGGAAAATTTACCAAGCAAGTGGAAAACAGAAAAAGCAGGGGTTGAAATCCTAGTTTCTGACAAAACAGACTTTAAACCAACAAAGATCAAAAAAGACAAATAAGGGCAGGCATTACATAATGGTGAAGGGGACAACAAGAAAAGTTAACTATCCTAAATATTTATGCACCCAATACAGGAGCACCCAGATTCATATAACAAGTTCTTAGAGACGTACAAAGAGACTTAGACTCTCACACAATAATTTTGGGGATACTTTAACATCCCACTGTGAATATTAGGCAGATCATCAAGACAGAAAATTAACAAAGATAATCAGAACTTGAACTCAGCTCTGGATCAAGTGGACTTGATAGATATCAATAGAACTCTCCACCCCAAAACAACAGAATATACATTCTCGGTGCCACATGGCACTTACTCTAAAAATGATCAAATAATTGAAAGTAAATCACTCCTCAGCAAATGCAAAAGAACTGAAATAACAACAAACAGTCTCTTAGACCACAGCACAATCAAATCAGAACTCAAGAAACTCACTCAACACCACACAACTACGTCGAAATTGAACAACCTGCTCCTGCTCTTAAATAATGAAATTAAGGCAGAAATCAAGAAGTTCTTTGAAACAAGTGAGAACAAACAGACAACATACCAGAATATCTGGGACACAGCTAAAGCAGTTTTAAGAGGGAAATTTCTACCACTAAATGCCCACATTGAAAAGCTAGAAAAATCTCAAATCGACATCCTAACATCACAACTAAAGGATCTAGAGAACCAAGAGTAAACAAACCACAAAGCTAGAAGAAGACAAGAAATAACCAAGTTCAGAGCAGGAGTGAAGGCAATAAGGACACAAAAAACCTTTAAAAATAGTCAACGAATCCAGGAGCTGTTTTTTTGAAAAAAATAAAAAATAAAAATAGACCACTAGCTAGACTAATAAAGAAGAAAACAGAGAAAATCAAATAGACACAATAAAAAATGATAAAGGGATATCACCACTGACCCCATAGAAATACAAACAACCATCAGAGGATACTATTAACACTTCTATGCAAATAAACTGGAAAATCTAGAGAAAACGAATAAATTCCTGGATACATACACCCTCCCAAGACTGAACCAGGAAGAAGTTGAATTCTTGAGTAGACCAATAACAAGCTCTGAAATTGAGGCAGTAATAAATAGCCTACCAACCAAATAATGCCCAGGAATAGACTGGTCTACAGCTGAATTCTATCAGAGGTACAAAGAGAAGCTGATATACTTTCTTCTGAAACTATTCCAAATAATTGAAAGAGGGACTCCTCCCTAACTCATTTCATGAGGGCAGCATCATCCTGATACCAAAACCCGGCAGAGATAACAGCAAAAAAAGAAAACTTCAGGCCAATAACCCTGATGAACATCGATGCAAAAATTTTCAATAAAATACCGGCAAACTGAATCCAGCAGCACATCGAAGAGCTTATCCACCATGATAAAGTTGGCTTACTTGTTGGTATGCAAGGCTCATTCAACATATGCAAATCAATAAACATAATTCATCACATAAACAGAACCAATGACAAAAACCACAAGATTATTTCAATAGAAGCAGAAAAGGCCTTCAATAAAATTCAACATCTCTTCATGTTAAAAACTCTCAATAAACTAGGTTTTGAAGGAACATACCTCAAAATAATAAGAGCCATTTATGACAAACCTACAGCCAATATCATACTGAATGGGCAAAAGCTGGAATCATTCCCCTTGAAAACTGACACAAGACAAGGAAGCCATCTCTCACCACTCCTATTCAACATAGTATTCAAAGTTATGGCCACAGCAATCAGGCAAGAGAAAGAAATAAGTGGTATTCGAATAGGAAGAAAGGAAGTCAAATTGTCTTTGTCTGTAGATGACATGACCCTATATCTGGAAAACCCCACTGTCTCAGCCCAAAAGCTTCTTAAGCTGAGAGGCAACTTCAGGAAAGTCTCAGGACACAAAATCAATATGCAAAAGTCACAGGCATTCTATACACCAACAATAACAAGCAGAGAGCTAAAAAATGAATATGAACTCCTATTCACAATTGCTATAAAGATAATAAAATATCTAGGAATACAGCTAACAAGGGAAGTGAAGGACCTCTTCAAGGACAACTACAAACCAATATTCAAGGAAAAAAGAGAGAACACAAACAAATGGAAAAACATTCCATAATCATGGATAGGAAGAATCAATACTTTGAAAATAGCCATAACACCCAAAGTAATTTATAGATTCAGTACTATTTCCATTAAAATACAATTGACATTCTTCATAGAATTAGAAGAAACTACTTTAAAATTTATATAAAACTACAAAAGAGCTCATATGGCCAAGACTATCCTAAGCAAAAAGAGCAAACCTGGAGGCATCATGCTATACAACTTCAAACTATGTTACAAAGCTACTGTAACCAAAACAGCATGGTACTGGTACAAAAACAGACACGTAGACCAATGGAACAGAATAGAGAACTCAGAAATAAGACTGCACATCTCCAGGCACGGTGGCAGGTGCCTGTAGTCCCAGCTACTCGGGAGGCTGAGGCAGGAGAATGGCATGAACCCAGGAAGTGGAGCTTGCAGTGAGCCAAGATCCTGCCACTGCACTCCAGCCTGGGTGAAAGAGCGAGACTCTGTCTCAAAAAAAAAAAAAAAAAAAAAAAAAAGACTGCACAATAGACTGCACATCCACAACCATCTGATCTTTGACAAACCTGACAAAAACAAGCAATGGGGAAAGGATACCCTATTTAATAAATGGTGCTGAAGAACTGGCTAGCCATATGCAGAAAATTGAAACTGTACCCCTTCCTTATACCTTATACAAAAATTAACTCAAGATGGAATAAAGACTTAAATGTAAAACCCAAAACTGTAAAAACCCTGCAAGAAAATCTAGGCAATACCATTTAGGACATGGGCACAAAGATTTCATGACAAAATTACCAACAGCAATTGCAACAAAAGCAGAAATTAAAAAATTGAATCTAATTAAACTAAAGAGCTTCTGCACAGCAAAAGAAATTTTCATCAGAGTGAACAGGCAACCTACAGAGCGGGAGAAAATTTTTTCAATCTATCCATCTGACAAAGATCTAATACCCAGAATCTACAAGGAACTTAAACACATTTACAAGAAAAAAAACTAACAATCCAATTGTGGGCAAAGGACATGAACAGACACTTCTCAAAAGAAGATATTCATGGCTGAGTGAGGCAGCTCATGCCTGTAATCCCAGCACTTTGGGAAGCTGAGGCGGGCAGATCACCTGAGGTCAGGAGCTTGAGATCAGCCTAGCTAATATGGCGAAACCTCGTCTCTGCTAAAAATACAAAAAAAGTATCTGGGCATAGTGGCAGGTGCCTATAATCCCAGCTACTTTGGAGGCTGAGGCAGGAGAATTGCTTGAAGCTGGGAGGCGGAGGTTGCGATGAGCTGAGATGGTGCCACTGCACCACTCCAGCCTGAATGACACTGTGAGACTCTGTCTCAAAAAAAGAAAAGAAAAGAAGACATTCATGTGGCTAACAAACATATGAAAAAAGTTCAACCTCACTGATCACTAGAGAAATGCAAATCAAAACCACAATGAGATACTATCTCATGCCAATTAGAATGGAGATTATTAAAAAGTCAAGAAATGACAGGTGCTGGCAAGTTGGGGAGAAATAGGAATGCTTTTACAATGTTGGTGGGAATGTAAACTAGTTCAATCATTGTGGAAGATGGTGTGGTGATATCTAAAATCAGAAATATCATTTGACCCAGCAATCCCATTACTGGGTATATACCCCCTAAAACATAAATCATTTTATTACAAAGATACATGCACACATATGTTCACTGCAGCACTAGTCACAATAGCAAAGACATGGAATCAACCCAAAGGCCCATCAATGATAGGCTTGATAAAGAAAATGTGCTACATATACACCATGGAATACTATGCAGCCATTAAAAGGAATGGGATCATGTCCTTTGCAGGGACATGGATGGAGCTGGATGCCATGATCCTCAGCAAACTAATGCAGGAACAGAAAACCAAATGCCACACATTCTCACTTATAAGTGGGAGCCGAACAATGAGAACACATGGACACAGGGAAGGGAACAGCACACACTAGGGCCTGTCACGGGGGCCAAGAGGAGGGAGATCATCAGGATAAATAGCTAATGTAGGTTGCTGACTAGTTATAAATGAAAGTCCCACAAAATAGACCACAGAGACTGGCCTGCCATCTTTAGACATGTGGCTACAAAAGCAGAAAGGGGGAAATAGGCAGTGTGGGAGGGGCAGCTGCCAGTGCGGGGAGGGCAGATGGCACCCGTCACGTGCAGCGAGCTGCAGGGGCCAAACAGGTGAAGAGTAAGTCTGGAGTGACTGTGCAGCAGCTGCCTGCATCATCCCAGGAGAAGTTTCAGTTATACAAAGTCAAAAACTAAAGAATGGGAAAAGGCTACCTACCTACCTTTGGAAAGAGAGATGGGCCTGAGGTCCTGGGGTGGCCTGGGCACAGAGGCTGCTGCTCATGGAGATAGAGCTTGGCGATTGATGGTAGCCATGGTAGCAGAAAGCTTATGACAGTGTGATGCTAGCACAAGGGGCCTGTGCTGATGGCCTAACCCCAAACAGACCATGGCACCACCTCCCCAAAGAGACAGCTGCCATCAGGGAACCACTGAAATGACTTGAGAGCCAGAAAGCAGTTCCTGTTGTAGCCTTTAGGGTCTTCTATGATCCTGCTAGAGGGGCAATGCAGCAACACAAAATAACTGATCCTACCAGATGAGTTGACCTGGGGAAATATCTTTCATTGAGTTGTTAGTATTATATGCTGGCTGTTTATGTATGTCTTGGGGGCTTGCATTTTATTTAAAAATAATTCCCTGACTAGAATTTTGTTTTTTAAAAGGAGAGAAGCTCTCAGCATTTTGTTTGACCCATCTCCCTGCCTTTGCTCCATGCTTCTAGTCTGAAATGATGCTAAAGCATGGCAGACGTATGCTGAGGACTTATTCCTTTAGTACTGCCAACTCTCATTTGTTGGAGCCACAGACTTTGTGAAGGGGATTAATCAGAGGCAAAGGGACAAGAATAATTCTGCATATGATCATCCCCAACGGAGTCTCTAAAGGATATGGTTCCCTCTGTAGCTATGGAGTATTCTTTAGTAGGTTTAAAAAAATCATGCTCAGTAGTAAGTGAATATTTTATTTCACATATGAAAGAGGCTGAGGAAAGGGATAGAGTTGAAAAGGTGAAAAAATTGCTAAAAATAAGGTAATTTATACTTTAGAAGCAAAGACAGCATTGGGGTGACTTTAGCATCAGTGTCTGGCCAAAATCTACTCTTTGTCTTCAAGTTTATTCTTAGCCTGTGAAGAGCAGAATAGCCATATTCCTATACTGATGGCATTTCTGAGATTCCCAAACCCGAATTGTCATCATATGATTACACAGATCCCCATCCTATCAAATCAACCACATAACGTTAACATGCAAGGCTGCCCCTAGGATTCACTGCCACTACAAATGTTAACTTTCACATATGTAGTATGACAGATCTAGAGAATGAAGATCTTCTTATGTGCATTGTATTTTGAAATGTATCAATGAGTCATAGTATAGACATATATTTATTATTCAAACAGTATAAACTATAATAAGTAGTGATGATTGTGAAAGCTATTAAGTTATTGTAAAAATATTAAGGACTTTCAATATGAATAAGTAGGAAAATAGATTAATAGTTATAGTGAATATAAAGAGAGTGTTTTATATAACTTTAAAAAGAAAAATATTTAGAGTCCAGAGATGTTCATTAAATTTTAAAATAATAATACAAAGCTGAATACCAGATATTAGATTATATCAGAATTTTGAAATTTGTGGCTTTTTTTTTTTACAAACCAGCATTCATAATTTTAAACATAATTATTATTGAGACAAATTCAATTGTTAAGTATTTAATACCATTTAGGTCATGAAGCTTTCAAAATGTTTCTGCTTAGTAATTCTTCACATAGGTAATATTAAATCGTATCAGATTTGGGCTTTAGAAGCCTCGATATGAGTCCTAAGTAACAAAGTACAACCTAACTCAGTACTTAAACAATTTGAAAACTTAAATTAGGAATTTGCCTTTGTAACAAATAATAAAGTATCAGCCAATCACAGCAGCCTAGCTTCAGTCAATCAACTGTTCAAACCATGTTCAAACAAAGCAAAGGCTGAGCTGTAACCAACCAGCTATCTCTGAATCTCACCTCCAGTTTCTGTACCTCATTTCCATTTTCTGTCCATAAAACATTTCACACCACACTGCAGCCTGGGAGTTCCTCAGAACTGTTTTGGTTCTAACGGCTGCCTGATTCTGGAATTGCAAGTAAAAGCCAATTGAGATCTTTAAATGAAATGTGTTGAAATTTTGTCTTTTAATAATAAGAATATATTAACAATGGCAGAATTGTTACAATTTTGAGTTAACTTTGCAAGTCAGAATTTCATTAGTAGGAAAAACCACAAAATTGTGCATAACATTTAAATCATATTTGATCCACACACAATCCAGAATATGGGAAATCCAAAGAAAAACGTGTTAGAGACAAATGAGGTATGCAAATAATACTTTGTTTTCTTTAATCAAATTTGAAAGCAACAGACTTTGATAGAATGACTTAGAAGACACTTTCCCAAAGTGTGTTAATGAAGGGGAAGGTTTTAACAAAAACCTTGTTAAAATGACTACCCATAGAGATGAATGCCACTTTCGGGAAGTAATGATATTCTTAAATCAGTATACACAAATTATGAATCCTGATACAAAATTATGTCTGTTCCAGTAAAAAATATTTACTAAAAAACTTTTTCATCACTCATTTCACTATGAATAGGAAGGTTAGTGATGTTATTAAATGTATCGATTGAAAGTGAGTATCTATTTAATACTGCAAATATCTCATGTCCCCCTTTCCACTGCAGGAAGAATCTAGCAATTTATAATCTTGAAAAAATATTCTTCTTGCAGTTTTTGAAAGTCTAACTTTTGAAAGTTAATGAATGAAATAATTAATTAAAATCTATAGTTATCAATTTTAGCTATTATTCCAAAACTTCAACTTCGCCAACCCAATATTTATTTTAGCAAGACATTTAACATTCAGTTGTTCAGTACCTACTATAAGATGACCTGAATGTTAATTACAAATGAAAATAAAATAATGCAAAACCCTGAAATAGTCTTAGAAAAATACGTAGACAAAGCTCTTATTATACAGATGAGGAAACTAAGTCCAAAATCAAATACTAAATGGCTGAGCTGATGTCATCATTCAGTTCTTTAATATTTCTGTCCTGCCATTTTAACATTAGGTCACATTCATCCTTACAATCAGAAAATTATTTGAAAAATTCTTATAAATATTTTTTCCATTGAACCATAAACCATACATATCAGAAATACCATTTTAATTCTGAGATGCACAGTCCTAGTCCCCTAAAATTTGCTCATTAGAAGAAAGAAACCACATTCAGGAATAGTGAGGCCAAAAAAACCGTATGGACACAACACAAGTCATTTGCGCAGTTTTCTTTGCCTAACCATGAGAGCCATGTTCTTAAAGATTTGGGTGAAAATTAATGAATTAGTAATATAAAAATAGTAGTAAAAAAGCTGATTATATTTTTAAAATGTTAGACAAACTATAAACTCTAGTTGATTAAGAACCACAATTTAGAAGTCACTGCTCCCTAGAAGTCATGGCAATGAAATAGAGGGAAAAATAAATGAAACTTTACCCAAGCAAGAAAAATGTCCTTTGTTTTTTAAGGCACTGTAATTTGCAGCTTTTCTGTTAGTTTAGTTTAGCTGCTCCTACCCTGAATGAAACAGTGACTTAAGTCTCTTTGAAGAGAGTGAAGATTCAAGAATACACAGCAAATTTGAGAAATTATTCATTTAGAGTATTTCCCAGGGGATTGGACTAAAACCCCTCTCCCATTGCACAGAAAAATATCTTAGGAGACAGAGAAAAGGCTGCAGAGTATCTAAGACTAGCTCCCTGCCTTCATCACCCAGTATTCCCATAGACTACAGACAGATAATCCATGAAAGTAAATTCAGTTCTCAGACTGTATATTAAGTAAAGAAAACAAACACTATGGTTAGAAGAGAGTCAAGAGGCCACCTACAATATATCCCAGCTACCTTGGCATCTTAGGGACACACAAGCACGAGCAAAAAGAAAAGAAAATGCTATGGCAACAATAAAATCCTGTTAGATTAGGGAAGGAAGGAGGGAAGGAAGGAAGGAAGGAAGGAAAGAAGGAAGGAAGGAAATTTATAAAAAACATACAGATTTAGCAAATTAAAACATAAAAATAGAGACACCCAGCTCAATTTGAACTTCATATAAGTAACAAATAAATTTTAGTATATACATGTCCTAAATGTTCCATGAGACATCTTTATACTAAAAAGAAATATTCATTGTTTGACAAAATTATCACAAGAAACATAAAACTACTATGCAACCCTACTTGAAACTACCCTGCTCACAAACTCATGAACCAACCTACTCAAAACTGCTCATTCTAATATAATGTAATATAATAGAGGAATGTAAGTTCATTAAAACAAAATTCAAAGACAAAATGATAGAATAACAGAATTAGATGATAAAGGAGAGTACTGATATAAGGGGGAAAAAACTCAAAACAATAGCCTTATGAAACCAATACATAAATTAGAAAAAGAATGGATGCAATTGAAAATTAAGTTA
Source organism: Pongo pygmaeus (assembly GCF_028885625.2). NCBI lineage: Eukaryota > Metazoa > Chordata > Mammalia > Primates > Hominidae > Pongo > Pongo pygmaeus. Next base: position 32,173,117 of record NC_072380.2, on the reverse strand, counting down.
CTGATACAGAGAAATGGGGATTAAGATAATTATACTGAAGGAAGATGAACAGAAAAGGAGATAAACGCAATTAGAGAAAAGTGAATAAACAAAAAAATCCAACATAATGTTAACTGAATAAACAAAAAAACCAACATAATGTTAACAGATATTCCTGAAGTAGAGAATTTAACAAATGAAAAGAAATATTTATTCTAAGATCTAATCCAAGAATTTCCTGAAAAAAGGCTAAGTAAATCTTTAGGTTGAAGGAGCACTCTTTCTAGAAAATGTGGTACAAAACAAACCCTCAATTTCTAGACCTAAGTAAGTTAAGCTATTATGTGTTAAGGGTAACTTATTTTTAGGCATCTTGGCACTAAAAAGCCAATCGCCTATACGGTAGAAACATTAATTTTACTTCAGATTTGTTTTCAGTAAAGTTGTCTGCAAGAAGAAAATGTAAAATTCTCCACAAATTCAAGGAAAGAAAATGTTAAGGGAGGGTATTATATGCGCCCAAGGTCTGATGAAAGTAAAAAAGTAACAAGTAAATATTGTCAAGTAGGAAAATAATTCATAGAAAAAGACCCACGTAAGTCCTTCTTGGGGGAAAAAAAAGCAAAAAACTACTTTATCACAAAATCCAGCCAAAGAGATGAATTCAGTTAAAAGTTCAAGAATGGAAAGTAGCCCAAAGACCGAAGAGTCGTGAGCATTGAACCCATTTGATTTTATTACTGGTAGTAGACAACTGGGAAATGTGGTTACCGTAGAGATTGTACAGGCGCCTGTAGTCCCAGCTACTCAGGAGGCTGAGGCAGGAGAATGGCGTGAACCAGGGAGGCGGAGCTTGCAGTGAGCCGAGATCGCGCCACTGTACTCCAGCCTGGGCGACAGAGTGAGACTCCATCTCAAAAAAAAAAAAAAAAGAAAAAGAGATTGTATATGCTCTAAACTTGGTAAATGTAAACACAACTGATTAAACTAATAGAAAGTGAAGCAGGGAAAGAGGACCTGCGACTTGTGGCAATATCTTCACTTTTTTTTTTTTTATACGGAGTCTCGCTCTGTCGCCCAAACTGGAGTGCAATGGCGCTATCTCGGCTCACTGCAAACTCCGCCTCCCGGGTTCACGCCATTCTCCTGCCTCAGCCCCGAGTAGCTGGTACTACAGGCGCCCGCCACCAGGCCCGGCTAATTTTTTGTATTTTTTAGTAGAGACGGGGTTTCACCTTGTTAGCCAGAATGGTCTCAATCTCCTGACCTCGTGATCCGCCCGCCTCGGCCTCCCAGAGTGCTGGGATTACAGACGTGAGCCACTGTGCCTTCACTTTTATAAGAGGGAGTCAATTGAGCTTGATAGGTTAAAAAAAAAAAAAAAAAAAGAATCGACTTCCATGTTTTTCAAGATAACTTTGGATCTTTTAGAAAAAGATACATCTTAAGGTGAAAATAAAACATTTATTTGAGGTCAATAGTTCCTCTAAAAGAAAAATTTGTTTATCCTTCTGTTAAATTAAAATATCAATTATACTATGATCTTACTGTCTGCCTACATCGATGCATGTCTATATATCCATCTATCCATCAGTTCATCCATCTTGCCATTATTTGATCCAGACATATACAAAGAAATATGTCATAGAATTTTATGTATCTAATGGTAATTGTGAGTCTTCCTCTGTGGTTTGAGACTTTTTTTTTACTAGTTTGTTGCATTGTTTTAATAGTTTTCAGCAAAACAACATAATGAGTTTTGCAAAATAAAAAAATGTAGGCAAGCAAAAATGACCAGATGGTAAGTCAGATTAATTCTGAAAAATAGGAATGTAGATTAATTACATTTCAACCTATATATTTCAGCATTTTTAATATTTACAAAGTAAAATGCTCCCTTGATCTCACCAGAGAAATACAAAATGAAAAGTGACAGATCTGTCTCCTCCAACATCCCATTCCCATTCTTCAAAAGTAACCACTGTTAATTGTGTACTCCTCCTTCTAGAAATTTTATTTGTATGTGTTAATATATACATAGACATAGATACAGATATATCTCTTTTATATAATCAGGATCAAACAATTCTCAAATTCTTTCTAAACAGGTTAAAAAACAGTATATAAACTGAATTAATTTGCTTACTGTTCTTTATTTTCTCTATATTTTTGGGATGATTTTCACTCACAGGTTCAATGAAATGGTGGAAAGTTCCTTTTGATCTGTAGGGGATAATACATAATTAAAGAATATTTTACTTCTTATTCTTTTGTGACTGGCTTTCCATTCAGATTTTCAGTTCTTTCTTGATTTCATGTTTCTGAATTTTTGATTCCAGCTTTCTGGCTCCCAGAAAGTGTCAGAGATGCCAATTTACTATGGTGCTTGGTAAAGATGAAAAATCAAGCTTGAGGTAATTTTAATTTAATAAATCTCCATTGGCTCCCAAGGCTATTTCCCAGCCATCTTCCAAAATAAACATAGTGTTATGTAACATTAGTTCCACTCATGATAACTCCATGCCAGAGCACATTAGAACACAGCCAAACACTGTAGCCTTGCTTCCTTCCTCTGCCCTTCCGCTTCCCTTTGCATGCTATGTGGTTTCCCACCCTGTCCACCGCTCAAAACTTAGAACTGTAGTTCCAAGGCTTGGGCTCATTTTCATCTGTTTTCCTGAACTCAAAGTTTCACTTTGCAGCTTTCCATTCACTTCCATTTAATACAGCAGTGATGCTCTTACAGTTTTGCAGAGGAACAAAGTATAAGGCTCTAAATCTCCCAATTCAAGAAATGTATGTAATGGAAGTTTTCAACTGGAATCAAATTTCTGTATTAGGCAGGATCACAGAATGTAACAGGAATTGCCTGAGAAACTGCTTGGAAACCACAGTTTAGGCAGGGCAACTAAGCCCAGGATCGCTCCCAAAAAGGACCTGAAAGACCCATTGATAAGAGGCAGCAGCCAATGCAACCTCTTGGCCGCATAATGTTAAGTGCTCTCTTCTGCCTCCTGCTAGGAGTTACTTCTATGTTTGGGATCCAAACTAACCCAGCGGTATTCCAATGCAAGCAGGGGAACAGGTGAATGTCAAATCAGTGCTGGCTGCAAGGTCACTCCCTCACAGCTCATGTTCTTTTAGGGAGAGGTTACTGCGAATCTGCAGCTGCACTCTTCTGCCAGTCTCTATTTGATGGTAATTAAATGAAGCTTGAGAATCCTACCTCAAGCCTTTTCTTTCTTCCAGAGAAGGCTGAGTGCTGGTTTCTCCACTGCCAGGCATTCTCTCTCCTGGTGTTTTTGAAATCTCAGGACCAATGGGCGTCTGTCTGGGACAAGGCACCGTTTCCCTCTCCTTAACCTTTCCCCTCACAATCTGGAAGGACTGGAGCTGCTTCTGATTTTCAGTCCCAGCAGCTGGCCACCAGTGGGTTCACCTCAGCCATTAAAATGCCAAGTTGAGTTTCTGCAGAAAACCTGGTGACGCTTTGGCCTGCAGCTGCAAGTGGAACAGATGAACTGCTAGCCCAATGCAGAGTCGTCCATCATACTTACTCGCAGCTGTTCCCAAGTTCGTTCACTTCCTTTCCTGCACATTCCAGGATTTTTCTTTGCGGCACTATAAATCAAGTTTCATTCCACTTTTGTGGAATTTTCACTTTTTGTATTTTAAAGGAAAACTTGGAAACTCGATGTCTTATAACATCTTTCTACTCTTGGCCATTTCTTGAACTGTGTGGCCAGGAAATCCGAACAGTGTGATTCAGAAGGAATTTGAAGGGAATTGTAAGGTAACGTGTGTAAAATTACATTACATAGCTAAAATCAGTTACATGTTCCAAATGCAAGCTCTAACGATTCCCTGAGATGGGGTGCAGTTAAATATCCAAATCACTTGATATACATGATTATGAATTAATTTCCAACACTGAATATATGCACATAAATATATTGCATATGCATCTGTCTCAGTAGAGTAAAAGGTATATGGTACAAATATATGATAATCCAAAAGGCTGTACAGAAGCAAATTTTGAAATCTATGCTCCCGTGCACATTAAACTGTGAGTCTGTTAAATCTCCTTATTGTTGAATTATAGAGATAATAACATTTAGCATAGACTCTGTGGTTCAATGATTAAGTGAATTAAAACAAAATGTTCAAATATTGAGGTATTGTGGACTCATTCATTTCATACATGAAATGATTGTACCAGGTACAGTGAAAAAAATATATACAATTATGAGGTCTTGAGCTACAATTATTTTTTATCTAAGGACTAACATTAAACAGGTCCAGTTGATTGTATACATCATATAAAATGGAGTTGTCAATTAATATGTCAATAAAATTTCAGATAAACAATGTCCTATTTACTCTGAATAGTTCCGTCTCCCTTGCTGTTAGTAGATTGCATTAGATTTTAGAATAAGTTGCATGTCTTGTAATTTGAATATACTTTAGACCACTTAATAGAGCTCTCTGATACTAGATTTACCTTTAAGTATCAAAATTTCAGCATTACAGGTCTATTTGCATGTGTGGCTCATGTAAAATAAATCATCTGATTTTTTAAGCTTGGCACAGAGGAAGAAATAAAGGCTCTGGTAACATGACTGACAGACTCACTGGAAGCAGTCCCATCTATGTATTACACACATTGACTAATAAATACTTTCAAGTGAATTAAATTAAGAGTTAGAAGAGTCAGAGAACACTCCGACTTAAGCAATAAGTCAAGCAAAAAACTCTCTCTTTACCTCATGTCTACCTCTGAAATTCACAGGGACAATTTTACCCTTTGCATAGAAGATTTAAAGCCCCTAAATAACAGTCATGAGATTAAATGCCCTTTAGTATATATGACTAAGAATTTATAAAGGTATAGTTTAAGACCTGATATAACAACAACAACAACAAAATACCTGGAAAGTTTCACTTATAAAAGTGCTCAGACCCAAATCTAGAACAATAAATAGAAAAACACCAACCACTCCTGCCTCTGAAAGCCTCCAAATTGCCATTGCTAACTACGGATATCTGGCAACTAAGTTAATTTACAGGTAAGAAAAAAAACAAAAGAGAAGAAGGAAGAAGGAAAGGAAAAAAATGTTAACATTGTTTTCACTATGTTGTGCAATTAATGAAAATAATACCAATGAATATTAATTTGCATTCTATTTTAAATTTAGAGTAAATGTTGTATGTCCATGTAGCCAGGTAAAAATAATTTGAGTTAATAAAATATTAAGATTGATAGATACTTTTTTTATGATTCTGAAGGCTTTTAAGTGTCATGCTATGTCTCAAAGTTATATATGTTCACATGTCTGGTTACACATTAGTAGAGCTTTTTCAACTTTTTGCAATGCTTTGAATATGGTTGGTTTGTTCTAATCAAAACTCATATGAAATTTGATCCCCAATGTGGAGGTAGGGCCTATTGGGAGGTGTTTGGGTTATGAGGGCAGATCCTTCATGAATGGCTTGGTGTTGTTCTCCTGGTAGTAAGTTCTCACTCTCGCAAGACTAAACTAAATTAGTTATTGAGGAAATGGTTTAGTTTCCACCAGAGTGGGTTGTTACAGGGCTAAGAAGCCCCGCAAACTTTCCCCTCTTCGCACATGTCTGCATCCTCTTTGACTTTCTCTGTCATGTTATGATGCAGAATAAAAGCCTCTGCCAGAAGCCAGGGTCATGCCCTTGAACTTCTCAGCCTGCAGAACTGTGAGCTAAACAAACTTCTTTTCTTACAAATTACTCAGTCTCAGGTGTTCTTTTGTAGCAATACCAAACAGACTAAGGCATTTTTTCTGAAAAAAAAAAAATCAACTTTGAATATACTTGGAATGTTAAGTTAACTATAGCAAAATTATGGCAAAATGTAGTGCTGTTTAAATGGCAGCTTAAACATATAACGCAATTTCAAGTTTGAAAATAGTAACATACTTGTTTTCTCTAAAGCAATAAATGTATATTTATTGAGACAAGGCATTATGCTAGTTGCCTTAAGAGATTCAAAGAAATTTAATACAAATACATGCTATCTTTGAATTTGTGTTCATAGAGTAGAAGCAATTCATATAAAAATTGCTTAAAATTTAAAGCAATACATGGTATATCCCAGATAAATGAATAGAAACTAAAGCATTATAACAGTTCATAAATTATGCTTTCCTAACAAATATTTTCTAGAGTTGAAAGTGAAATACAAAGATATTCTGAAATGCAAGTGTTTGCTTTATAAGCAATGAAATATTTGTTATACATTATCCTTTTCAGCAAGGAAGAATCATGTAGAGGCCAAAGAAATTCAATTAAGCTTGAAATAGCCAAATGTACATTGTTGTTTTTTACTAAATACAAACTATGGTTTCACTAGAGAATTAATAACATGATACCATAGACTGAGTGCATTTCTGATGGTGGGAACAAGACAAGGATGTCTATTATCACCAATTCCACATTATACTGGAATGAAGCATTGCAATCAAGCAAGGAAAGGAAATAAAATGCACAAAAATTGGCAAGAAAAAATAAAACTATCATTATTTACACATGACATGGTCATAAACAATACTAAAGAAACTATGACTAATAAGGGAAATTAGTAAGGTTGCTGGCTAGGCCAACATACAAAAATTAATTGTATTTCATATCCATGAATTTCATATATTAACAATAAAAATTACAGTGAGATAAAAATACCATTTAGCATAGCATCAAAAACAAATACTTAGGAATAAATCTAATGAAACATGCATAATACATCTATTCCAAAATAGAACACATTAGTGAAAGAAATGAACTAACTAAATGCAGATGTTATTCCATGTTAATAGACTGCAGAACTTGATATATTGTTAAGATGTCAATTTCCAACAAACTTAAACTCATCCACGGGTTTAATGCAATAGCATTCAAAACCCCAGCAGATTTATTTTGGGGGGTAGGCATGGGGAGGAGGTTGTCAAGCTGATTCCAAACTTATTTAAAAATGGAAATAATGTACAATAACAAAGACAATCTTAAACATGTACAAGAAGCTGGAGGAGTTTGATAATGAGTAAAGATAACAGAATAGACCAAACGAGCATAATAGACTACAGAAATAGACCTGGAGACCCACAGTGATGATATAGTCACCACTGCAAATCAATGGGAGAAAAGGATAGTCTTTTCAATAAATGGTACTATAGCACTGGTTATCTGGTACTATAGCAACTGTGTGGAAATAAAAACCTTGATCCCAGTTGCATATCATAATTAAAAGTAAATACCAGGTGGATACATATCTAAACACAGAACTAAAACACCAACCATCTAGAAGTGTAGAAAAATATCTTTGTGATTTGGCAGGTAAGCAAAGTTTCAACAAACAAACACAAAGAACTAAACACAAAAAAGGAAATTATAAATTGGCCCTATCCAAATAAAGAACTTTTGTACATCAAAAGACATTATTAATAAAGTGAATAGGCAAGCCATAGAGTGGAAAAACATATTACACAGTACCTGTACACATACATTACAAAGTACCTGTAAGCAGAATATAAAAAGAATTCCTCCAGGCCAGGCACGCTGGCTCGTGCCTGTAATCCCTGCTCTTTGGGAGGCCAAGGCAAGCAGATCACGAGGTCAGGAGATCAAGATCATCCTGGCTAACACGGTGAAAACCCGTCTCTACTAAAAATACAAAAAATTAGCCAGGCGTGGTGGCGGGCGCCTGTAGTCCCAGCTACTTGGGAGGCTGAGGCAGGAGAATGGTGTGAACCTGGGAGACGGAGCTTGCAGTGAGCCAAGATTGCACCACTGCACTCCAGCCTGGGCGACAGAGTAAGACTCCATCTCAAAAAAAAAAGAACTCCTCCAAATCAATTAAAAAAAAAAAAAAAAAAAAGATGAACAAACCAATTTTTCAAAGGGCAAAAAATCGAAAGAACATCTTCACTAAACAAATATTAAAACAGCTGAGGCCTATGAAAATGTCCCAAACATCATTAGTCATCAAGAATATGCAAATCAAAAACCACAATATGATACCAACTTACATCCACCAGAATGGCTAAAATTAAAAATACTGACAATATTAAATGTGGAGCACCTGGAACTCTCATACATTGTCAGTGAGAATATATAAACCAGTTCAACCATTTTGCAAGGGTCTGGCAGTACCAACTACAGCTAAATATACATCTACCTATAGCAATTCCACTTCTATCAGTACACATGCCCACCAAAAGACATATACAAGAATGCTTATATCAACTTTATTTGTAACAGCCCTTGGCTGGAATCATCCCATATCTCCATCAACATGACAGTGAAAAAACAACATACACTTCATACATTTAGTGGAATATAAAAGAACATAAAGTACTGCTATGTGAAAGAAAATAGATGAAAATAAAACGCATTTTACTCAGAGAAAGAAATAAGATACAAAGAGTACATATTTTCTTCAACAATCTGTTTTTGGCTCAGAAACAGACAAAATTAATATAGGGTAACAGAAGATACAATAGCTATTACCTTTAAATATGTAAAACATTTTCAAGATGTACTACTTAATATTGGTGTACTTTACTCAATATAAACAACAAATCAGTTAAGAAAAGGAATCCTAAAATGATGAGATAAAATAATCTACCTTTCAGTTGAACACTTAAGAAGTGAATAGTTCAGTTAATTCTCTGATCAAGTAAAAGTTGTTTCCCCTCAATATTCTTCTAAATTACATTAGACAGAAGTATAGGAAGGAACGATGTAAGGGAAGAATAGGGCAATTGGGGTTGAAATACTTTTTAACTTCACTTAGAAAAAACTGGACAACCTATGCATGTGTCTGTGATATTATAAAACACGTACCTGGTCTTTGACATCATTTCCTGGCATACAATCCTAAAATCCTTAGGGTCTCCAAAATGATATCTTTTCATATTCTAATGATTTGACTGAGGACTGGCAACCCCTAGGTAGCTTTAGGATGGAGACTGGTCACCGAAAGTTGACCAAGGCAGAATTAGAAGGTTGGGATTTTCAGTCCCACCCCCAACCTCCAGGGATGGGAGAGAGGCTGAAAGTTAAGTTGCTCACCAATGGCCAATGGTTTTGTCAGTCATGCTTTTGTAATGAAGCCTCTGTAAACACAAAAAAGACTAGGTTCAGACAACTTCTGGATAGCCGAATGTGTGGAGGTTCCTGGAGGGTCGTGTGCCCAGGAGGGAAGCTCCACATCCTTTGCCCCATGTCTTTCCTTACGTATCTTTTCATCTGTACTGTGTAATATCCTTTACAACAAACTGAGTCACGTCTTTTCCTGAGTTCTCTTAGCTACTCTAGCAAATTCACTGAACACAAGGAAGGGGTCATGGGAACCCTGATTTGTAGCCAATTGGTCAGAAGCACAGGTAAAACAACCTAGGGCCTGTGACTGCCATGTGAAGTGAAGGGTGGTCTTGTGGGAATGAGCCTTTAAGCTGTGGGATCTGATGATATCTCCACCCAGGTTGTGTTGGAATTAAACTGGAGGACACCCAGCTGGTGTCTGCTGCAGAACTGATTGATTGCCTACTGCTTGTTGGTGTGGAGAAGCCGCTACACATTTGGTCACAGAAGTCTTCTGTGTTGATTGTTGTGGTGTGAGAGCTGAGGGAAAATAGTTTGTGTTTTTTCCATTCCGAGTCTACAATACAGTTTTTCCACTCCGAGTCTACAATACAGAGTACAACTAAATGTATCAAGTTCTAATGTTGTTTCTATTTGTCCTTCCAAATTGCAAAAATATGCAGAGATAAGGCTTTTCTGGGTACTTTTAATGTACTTTTTCTGAATGTCAACTGTAAAATGAAGGAAATAGCTAAGATCTTCAGTGCAGAGAGCATAAGCTAGTCATAAATAGTAACCATTCCAAAATTTTCCTCTCTGTTTTGAAGCTTTAACATCTTCTGAATTAATATGTTTCTTAGAGTTTGGAATCCTACAAATAGTATTCGTGCTTTTGATGGCATTTCTCTGGAAAATTTTGGAGAGAAATATAAAATGGCAAACGATGGTATGACTCTTGGAGTGGCTCTGCTGCTGAAGTGTCACTATTCATTGTACAGGCTGTGCTCACACAACAGCCTCTGATTGGGATAATTTTATTGTTATTACCAAGTCCAGTTACCTACCACCATCTCCAAATCCTTTCTTAAATTTTTTTTCATGTTTTCTATTCATAGAATCGGGCCTTTATTATGGCTGGTTATTATATCCAACGTTTAAATTGGGAATGGAAATGACTGAGAATAAACAATGAAAAACTGTAGATTTGATGGTACAGAGAAAGATAAATTCTCAAATTTTTTTCTATTATCATCCTAAGAAAGTATTAACAAATGAAAGACAGAACAAAATTCATTGTGTAACATATGCCTGCTATGTTTTTAATATAAAAATAATTCAGGCAATCTCTTGTAATTTTTTGAAGTAGAATCTGAATTATATTGGTCAAAACAGCTTGATAATTATTTTCTGATTATCTTCCTTAAAATGGCTTAGTGACATATATATATATATATTTAAAGCACTAAATAAATTATTCCATGTGGCTCCTGCAGACAGAATTAAGAAGTTACAGAGGCCAGTCACAGTGGCACACACCTGTAATCCCAGCACTTTGGCAGACTGAGGCAGGAGGGTTGCTTGAGGTGAGGAATTCGAGAACAGCCTGGGCAACATAGCAAGACCCCATCTCTACAAAAAAATAAACATAAATAAAAGAAGTTGCAAGAATATATATATATCTTTTTTCCAAACAGACTTTGAGAGATTTATTTATACCTGAAACAGGCTGCCCCTCAAAGCAAGACCTCCATCACTGGACATCTGAATGTTATGCCTACCTATCTGAATGTTTCATATTTTGGATTTGTTTTTCCAAAGAATATAGAAGGCTAAGTATTTCATTTCAGACTGACCTCAATACATGCCTTCACATGTTGTACTACAATGTCAAATACAGAATTGTAGAGCTGCTATCAGTGAAGCATTGTTTTTAATTAAATTCTTATATTGTATTTGAAAACATAATGCAAGTTTAGATTAAAATTGACTAATATATTCAAAATAACTCAGAATGAAAAAAAAAAAAAAAAGAGGAAACTTCTACATTGAGGAAGCACCTGGGGTATCCAGCCAGATTCCGTTAGGCTTTTGAGGATAGATGTAAAGTGGCAAAGGACTTACGTGAAAACTAGATCAGATAGAGTCAGGACATCACTTATGAAAGTGAGGCATAGCTGTTTGTAATTTTTTGTGATGCTTATGTAGCTTTCTTATGTTTATAAGATTTGATTTGACATCTCTAAGAAATAGAGATTTACGTGCGCACAAGTGTCACCTTCAGGTTGGGGGTTGCACTACCATGTTATACATACACATCAGTGTATGGATAATTCAAATTTGCCAAGGAAATATCATTAAGTGCATTGTTTACTGAGCAATTCAGCACTGCCTGTAGAATTTAGGGCTAAGAAAAAGTTTTTGCTTCCCCTAAAGAACTACAATGCTATTTCCTTTGTAATAGTAAAACTTTTCTGACCAAACAGGTACCTCCTTTCACTTTGGTTTCCAGGAAGCTAAGAGACAAGCTGGAAGCTCAACTGCATCTAATGGACTTTCTTATTTTTTCCTGCTACGATGTTTCTGTTTATATTCATATACACCATGGCTATTACACTATTTAGCCATTTCATCACAGTTTTTTTGTTTGGGGGCTTGTGCAAGCTGTCTAAAATATTTTATGGTATGAGTTGAGGAGAAATAATTCATTTACTGATGAGAAATAGTTGAGAGGCTGTATTTGTTTGCTGGGGCTGCCATTACAAGCACTACAGACTGGATGGCCTAAACAACAGAAATTTATCATCCTGCAGCTCTAGAGGTCAGAAGTCTGAAATCAAGGTGTTGGCAGGGTTCGTTCCTTTTGCATGCTGTGAGGGAGAATCTGTTCAGGCCTCTCTCCTGGCTTCTGTTGATTTGCTGGCAATCTTCAGTGTTCCTTGGCTTGTAGCTGGATCACCTTGATCACTGCCTTCGTCTTCTTGTGGACGTGTCTGTCTCTGTGTTCAGATTTCCCCTTTATATACAGATACATTCATGTGAGATTAGGATATATCCTAATCACCTCATCTTAAGTTGATCATCTGCAAAGACCTTATTTCCAATTAAGGTCACATTCACAGGTGTTGGGATTTAAGACTTCAACATCTTTTTTTGGGGGGGTTGGGGGGCTCAAAATTCAACCCGTAATAGAGGTTATGCAAAGAGTGAGAGGACAAATTGGAAAAAAATCAAGTCCTTGTGAGTTCAAAGTCTATATTTTTTCCTAATCCAATGTACAAGCTTCTTTGCACCTCCTCCTTTCAATTCAGCTTGGGTATTCTTCTGTTATCTCACCCTACCTATGTGTTCCTTGGCTCTTCTAGTCTCTCTAGCACTTGGCTTACCAGATCAAGCATTTTTAGCAGGATGAATTTTTCATCTCAGACCAAAATCTCCTTAAGCTGATAAGCAAATTCAGCAAAGTCTCAGGATACAAAATCAATGTGCAAAAATCACAAGCATTCCTATACACCAATAACAGACAAACAGAGAGCCAAATCGTGAGTGAGCTCCCATTCACAATTGCTTCAAAGAGAATAAAATACCTAGGAATACAACTTACAAGGGATGTGAAGGACCTCTTCAAGGAGAACTACAAACCACTGCTCAAGGAAATAAGAGAGGACACAAACAAATGGAAAAACATCCCATACTCATGGATAGGAAGTGTCAATATCATGAAAATGGCCATACTGCCCAAAGTAATTTATAGATTCAATGCTATCCCCATCAAGCTACCACTGACTTTCTTCACAGAGTTAGAAAAAACTACTTTAAATTTCAAATAATTTGTAAAAGAAAAGGTGATGTGAGGCCCGAGAAATACAGCCACCATCTTGATTTTATTATGACAGCTGTAACAGTTGTCATCACAGGGTCACAATTTTTCCTACTTCGAGTTGGTGAAGACACAGCTTTTTTCTTTTTATGTACAATGCATTGTGTCTTTCTCATGACTCCCACCTTCTGTGTGGCATTGGTGATGACAGTGGTGAATAGCGAGGGAATAGGATTAGGATTAGTCTATCATGTCAGTTTAGCTTAATCCCATCATTTCCAATTTTTCTGTCTTTTCTCTGTTCCCCTCAAAGATTGCATTGAGTGTACAGAATGTAGCGAGTTTCGAGATGACAGGGTAGTGGACAGACAGGGTTTCCAAATCTATGGGAATCTGAGATCATGCCAGTCCCTGGTGTAGGTTCTCTCCTGTATGGCGCCCTACCTGGGATCTGATGCTGGAATCTGGTGGCCAGTCTCTTATAGTTTAATCAGGGCTGGTGGTTCTCTGTGGAGGCCTTGGCCTGCCTTCATTTCATACTGGCACAGCTTAGCAGTTATCACCTTTGTATTTTATTTAGGCAACCCAGGAACTTTTCAGTCCCATCCATGCCAGTTATTAGCAGGCATGCTCAAGAAAGCTAAGCACCAACATTTTCTCTGTGCCTATCTACATGACATCACTGGGATCACTTTGATGCTCTGTCTCCCTTTACCCAGTGGGTATAGGGTCGGTCAGCACAGTGGTTCGTCTTCCTGGTGCTGGTATTTCATTTTACTAATTTAAATTTCTTTCCAGTCTTGGACACAGTCTGGAAAGGAAGACTGTCCTGTTCTTCCTACCTTCCTGTCCTCCTCTCACATTCCTCAGAACAGAAGGGATGACCTTCTGCCTCCTTACTTTCTCCATCCCAGCAAGTCCTCCTGCAGGACTTGTGGTCTAGTTTATCCATCAGGCATCTTGATAATTGATTGAATAAAGACTTTTCCCTGTTGACAGTTTGGCTTTTATGCCTACTGTCTAGCCATTCACTGAAAATTCCCATTAGGGATGTTAAAAAATGGTTTCATCTCTTTCTCGTTCAATTTCTCTGGTAACAGTCCTGAAGCACCTCTCTCCATGGTGGATGCTTCAGCTGAGTTGGGAGAAAGTTATACATTCACAAAAATGTGGAAAAAAACAGTTATCTTTCTCCCTCTCACACACAAATACACATAGCCCACCAAATATTATCTCTGTTATGTAATAATAATTGATACCACTTCTGGAGCATGTGCTAAGGTGCCAAACATTGAGCTAGGCACGTGACATATATTATCTAATTTAATCCTGTTAACAACTCTAAAGTATGGTTCTTTTTTAGTCCAATTTTCCAGTTGAGGAAGCTGAGCCTTAGAAGAAAGCTACGTTTTTCCCCCATGTTCAATTAGCTACAAATGATGGAGACAAAATGTAAACCCTGGTAATTCTCCACTTTTGCTTATTTCCATCTAGAAAAAAACCTCTAAGTACTGAAAAGCATTGTACCTTCTGATCTCATTATAATTCTTAAGAAGCTGCCATTCTTGTAAAGCAATTCCACATAGTCTGTCCTATCCTCTCCTGATATTTTTAGTATGCCTAAAACTATTTATGGCCAGCAGTTCCATGGGCTACCCTCTCCCTTGATGTCACTGTGTTCCTAAATATCATCTGCAACCCTCTGCACCTAATTCAGCCACTGATGCTCATCTTCTCTCTACAAAGATTAACTGTCATGCATGCCCTGTTGTCCAAGCATTTTTCATGCCTGGAAAATAAAACCATCATCAATAACCTATTAGCATTCAGCAGCTTCAGTGAAACAAAAATAAGGGACTAACTGTTTTAGGTCCAAAATTTATAGAACCTCAAATGCAAAGAAACTCACAAAGAGGGGTTTGCTTGCTTCCAACAGAAAACTCTTGCTTTCCTCCCGAAGCTGATCCACCTCTAATATGGCATCTTAGGCTTAAGACCTACAAGTGAGACTGGTCAAGAAAGACTTTGTGGCCTTCTATGAATTTCTGTTTGCCCATTAAATTTTTCCCCAGTCTCTCTCACACTTGATATATGTAAATATTTTGTTTACTGGAAATCTTACCTTTGACAGGTGGCGATTCTAGCTGCCACCAACTGTCAGGGTTTAATTCCAAAACAAAAGCTCACTTAAAAGTAAGCACAAGCTATGAATAAAATAGTGAAAAAGTCTCGTTTAATATATTTTAGAGGTTCAGTTACTCAGAAGCCTCCAGGTAAATTTCCTAGGCTCCCAAGCTTAGCAGTGAAAAGACCAGGCATGCCTCAGCCCCACCCTGTTCTCCTGACTTTCTATTGCTTCCATTTCAACTGTAAACTCTGGAGGAGAGGGAGAGTGGTGCTCAGGAGAACTGTCCACAAACAACATTTTGTAGCATCAGAGAGCAATCTGGATAACAAGCCATTTTGATTGCAAGGTACAATTTTTTGACCAAAAACAATAATTGTCAGCTGCAAAAGTGACAGGACATGACTACAGAAAAGAGTGGATTAAAGTCCAGTGTCTGATAAAAGGGCTTTTAGATTTGTACTGTCATCATTCTGACATTTTGATGAATGCGTAACCTTACAAAATGGGCTGGAGGTTGAAGTGTTAGTTATGGGATACGTAAAGGCTGCTGCTGTTGCTTTGCGACTTGAACATGAACGTGCAAATGGAACCTACCTCTTGAAGGATGCTCTAAAACCTTGGGCTTGCTAAATCAGCTGTCATTGTAAGAAAACTTAATACTTGAATGTTTGTGGTCCTAGTTTGAAAAATACCTGCAGATTCCACAATATGCAAAAGAAAACAGGTTCATGAGCTCTGCAGGAGATGCACACATTTTTCTTTCAAACTTCCGCAATGACATCGTAGTGAGACGCCATAGAGGTTTGCCATAACAAAACAATGTTTATGTGTAATGTGTCTGCCATTTCCCACCATTCATTTCACTTTTGTATCTTATTATCATGGTTTGGCCCGCCAATGATTTCAAAGATTGCTTCCCTATTACTAATCTGATATTACTTTTTAAAGCAAACACCTAAAAAATCTAATCGAATAAGGGAGAATTCTTGTGACAAGGCTGAATACTCAGCTTCTAGTTGCAAATGATTTGTATCATCCCTCTGAAACATTATAGGACATCATATTTGGTACATTAAGTTCTGCAAGATAAAACACTGTATATATTTCCTCTTACTCTGATGACTGTAACTCTCTAAAGGTAACACCAGGCCCACCTAACGATATCAGAAAAATGCATCAATGTTAAGCAGTAAATTATTTTCAGATAAAACAAATTCTCTGGAGAACAGGTAATGAAGGGTAATGCTGGGAGAACCAAATCACTAAAATGAAGAAGATAACAGAGTAATAACCCATTTCAATTTGACTGATTGACACTTTAAGCAATAAAGAAAGGAATCACATTAATGGCATGATAAAAATTGCCATTCTCTTCTATTATGCAATACGGGGATTAAAAAAAAAAGTAATGTACCAAGTATGTGTTCCATTTGCCTGAAGTTAATAGTTGATTTCAGAGAAAGCAGGGACTGTACACTGTAGTTTTCTTTATTGCCCCATTTCTAGATATAAGAAAAATTAATGGATGGAGGATGGAGAGAAGTGAAAGGAAGGATATATTGTAAATCTAATCTACCAGGATCACCTACATGGGTTTGCAAAACAACCTAATGGCGTATTCCATGTATATTACAAAATACATAAATTGTTTACTTTGTTTTCTTTTAGGATACTGCATGTTGGACCCTATGAGGACATTTGTTTTACACTAATTATGATGTGCTTTCCATTCTGTGATAACAAAAAGATATTTAGCCCACCTAATTTGGGGTATGAAGTAATTAAGAATAAGACCCAAGCTATTGTGGCAAGAGCCTTGTGTGCTGAAGGTGCCCAGGAAATGCAGTCATACCCATCATTGAGAGAATCTGCTTTTAGCTCAGCCTGCAAGCAGCAGGTGACCACCCTCCAAAGAGAGATTACTTCACCTTCTCTACGATGAATGTCAAGAAAATGTTGATCCTTGCCATAATACACAGCTGACAAAGGAACCCCAAAAAGAGAGTGCGGTGGGGAGGGTAGGCAGAGGAGGACGGGAGGGATGGGAGGGCTGCAGGGAGAGAAAGTGCATAAACTGGACCAGTTATTGTCCCTCAAAAGTCAATAAGGCCTCTGACATTGGTAGAGCATATTGGTCATTAGGAACAATAAACTCCAACATAATTAGCTGAAAAAGAATTAGACATTTAAGCAAATCTATAAACAATGGCTAAGATCTAGTCTGAAGAGTCTAAACTAAGAGCTGACATCCTGATTCGAAGAGTAAAGCTCCTTCGCCTTCACAATTTTGCTAAAAGGTCACTATCTCAATGAGCCATACCTAGACTATTAGAACTTTTTTAGCATCCTCTACCTGCCAAAACCCTACCCTCTTTCCTGCTTTATTTTTCTCATTTGTATATATTACCTTATATAATATACTTATTTCCTTATTTTATGTCTCCCCCAACTAGAATTTTACTTCCTGCACAGCAATGGCCTGTTTTGTTCACTGCTGGGCCCCTAGCACCTAAAACAGCATCTGACGTAGAGTACATACTCAAATGTTGACTGACTGATTGCACGAATGTAAAGTTAACCATTGTGTATACAACTGGGAATGAAATATACCTTAAAATCAGCAGACTATGTTTTATTCACATAGAAACAGAAGAGGAAGATGAAACTGTTGGAGTAGGGGAATGATGGAAGCAAGGAGAGGTGATAGTCACTGTGGTTCCTATCAAGTTCTACACAACTACTGGGATCACATACAGTCATATCATACAACACAAATTTCTCAAGAATCTTACAGGTGGATTGCATTTATCATCTTGAGTTTATAAGAGAGTCAGAGGAAGCTCCCTAAAAATAACCAGTGTGACTAAGGTCACCTATTTAGACCTGGAAGTCATCAACAGGTTCACCTGTGCTGAAGTGAGTACATCTTCAAAAATATCCCACCTGTGACCTTCTGGATGTTTGGATATACGTGGATATACCTGGATAAGGGTGAAGAAGGAGAGATGAGTGATGTGCAGATTTTCCCAGTGCTTCTCTGACATTATGACAGTGATAGAAAATAACTATGACACAAGATTAGCAGGCACAAATGATATTCAACTTTGCAGATTTTTCTGGAGCTTTGAGTCACAGAAAGAGAAAAGACATTTCTTCAGGTTTACGCAGCTCTTCAGAAAACTAGCAGAGGGTCCCCCTTTCCAATTTATCCTAAGGATAATTAGTATCATACCAATAATAAACTTGACATAATCTGGTAAATTGTTCTCAAATAAAAATGTCACTTCTGTATTAGGAGTCATTGAAAACTTTTCAAGTTTTTGGAAAACACTCCAGTCTTCTTGTCTAACACATACATGGATATTAGTGTAAAATATGTACTATACATATATATGTATATATATTCACTACTTATATAAATACATAATATTCTAATCAAGAAAATACTTAATATTTGAAATATTCATGCTGAGAAACTGAACTAGGCAGATTAAAGCTTACAATGAATTGATTTCCAAGCAAAGCTATTTTTTTTCCTAGCAATGGCAAAGAAGTGCTTTCTTTTGTTTCTCTTATAATTAAACTTGTTTGAAACTCCCGAAGAGGTGTGAATGGAATAGTTATACATGTGTAACAGCTCCTTGGTGTCTGGGCCTCAATGGATCTCAGATTCAGTGGGGGAAAGTCTGAGTTCAAACTAGCTTCAATAAAGTCATGCAATCGACACTCTGGGAAAGCGTACTCTAATAAATATGTGAAAGAACAAAAGTGAGCCGACACTCATCTTCACTAAGCAGCCTATTCGCTGCAGAAATAGGATATGTCTTAATGCTTCAGAAGACTCCATCAACAGACTCATTTTTTATAAGAACTGCAAAATGGATAATGAAATAGCAAAAGAAATATACCAGTCCCACCTATACTGATTCAAATGTGGTGTTTCCTGGGCCTTTTTAAGCTTTCGGGATGTAGCATTTCTTCCAGTAGTTTTTCCTAAATCCTGTAGGGCTTTGGAGTGGGGGATGGGCACTGAGTAGGGAATAAATCACAGTGCAGTCACTCATAGCAGGGCTGGGTACAGTCATTATGGGCACCCTAGATTTTCCTTCTAGCCAATTTTAAAATGGCTCTTAAAAATTTGTAGTCCCAGAGAATATCACAGCTTGGAACCAAGTCATAGATATCCCAGCTGGTAGTACACTGAAAATGCAGAGACTGTGAATATACTTTATTTCTCAAACTAATCTGAGGGCAAGCCCTATAGAATTGACACATTGACATAGCTCAGTGTAAAAAAAGAATTGGAAATCAGGAGATGTGTATTGCCAGTCTATCTCTGCCACTGGCCAAGGACATTTGAATGAATAATTACACCCATTCAAGCCTCAGTTTTCTCAATTGCAAAGAGTAACCTTGGGCAAGCTAGTTATTTCCTCTGGATTTCATTTAATTATCCATTAAAAACAACCTTGCTATGGTATTTTATGGTATTATTAGAGAGAGTCTTACTATAATATTGCTTTTCAAATTCAGTTGATGTCCCTGCCTCCAGTGGATATTTAGAGAGGACTCTGAGCAGAATTAGCCAAATAATCAAACAAAGTTGGAAGATTTGAGATTATTTGCCTGATCAATTAAAATATGAAGGTCAGAGCCAGTATGGCTTTTGAGTAGAAAGGTCACTAGGTTGAAAATCCTTCGACTTGGCTTCTAGCACCACATTTGCTTCCTACAACCTGTGTTACCTTAGCAAATGGTTAGATTTACAAGGTCCATTATAGTATACAATTTTATGTTACATATCTTAACAACTGAAACTTTTAAGGAAAGAGACTTATAATCCTGTCTGGGACATCTAAGGGAGACTATTCATTTAAATCAAAACAAGAGGAATGTCAGTGGGATGTGAGGAAAAATGGCCTGGCATTCTGAAATATCAAACACCGGAATGGGATCCTCTTTGACATCTCAAAATAAACAGCTACTGGTTTTAGATGCTATATTTATTGTCTACCTCTGTGTTACTGATTACCAGACCTCAATGGTTTAAAACAACACCCATGTATTATTTCACAGTTCTGTGGGTCAGAAGTCCTGGCCAGCTTAGCTAGGTCTGGTCAAGGTTTCACAAGGTCAAAGTCAAGATGATGGCTTACTGGGCTCTAATCTGGAGAATGTGGGGGAAGAAACCACTTTCAAGATCATTCAGGTTGCTGGCAGAATCCAGTTCTTTGTGGCTCTAGGTCTGAGCTCCAGGTTCCTTTGCTGATGCTCAGCTGTGAATCTCTCTCTCAGCAACCCATGGCTACCCACCTTCCTTCTCATGTGGCTCCTCTGCATTCAAACCAGCAAGAGCTCAAGTCCTTTATACACTTTGAATTCCTCTGACTTTCCCTGATGCTTTCTTCTTCTGTCACTAGCACGAGAAATTTCTCTGCTTTGAACAGCCTTCTGTGATTAGATTAGGTCTGCCAGGAATACCCTACCCTTTCAGGGTCAACTATGTCATATCACATAAGACAATCATGGGAATGAAAAGACATCACATTCACAGATTCTGGATATTAGCCCTGTGAAATTGGGGGTGGTGAGGTATTTCTGGAAATTCTGCCCAATACATCTGTTTTAGTCATACCCTTTCTGGAAGGCAGAAGGCCTAAACAATAATGACCATTTGGCCAGGCTGTTAAAGATAACGTAAAGTTTTTACAACTAATAAATAGTGTTTACGTCTACAAATCATGATTCAAAGGCAATCTGATCTATGTCCACACAACCAAAAACAACTTAGGTGGTTCTGTGAATATTGGAGAAATATGACCCATTCAAGTGACCAAGTTAGATCATATAAAATAGAGCCATTATTCTCTAGATAGTTATTGAATAATGCCTCGAAACTCCCTATGTTTTGTCTTTGTCCATGCTTCCAGAGTATGAAAAGACAAACATCTAGGCTTAGGTAGTAAATTGGACAAATAGTGAGAAAGTGAGAGAAATTCACTATGCTAAGGAAAATAACTAGAACAAAGAAACTTCTAATGAACCAAAAGTCAAATAAAAATTCTTTCTTAGGCTTCCATTAGTGACCTCTATTGTATTGAAAGTTCAAGCACAAATACAAATAACAAAATGGAACTGATATCAGATTATGGATTATGTAACAGCAACCAAAGAAAATAGTTCAGGTCATTTTCCCACTAAATAATAATAATTTAACACTCATCTCACTGAATGTTTTGTTTCTGTTCATCCACTTTGAAGAGGCATTTGAATTATTATAGAAAACTTTTACTGTCAGTCAAGTGTCTAAAGCATAACTTGCCTCTGAAATATTTTAAGATAAATTAAAAATTCTTGATGTGCAAAATTGTTTTTTTCAATAACTGGATGGCAATATTTTAAACTAGTAGTTATATGAGGTTCTTAAGACGACTATTTTTCAGCAATTATTATTTTGAAAAATTTAATTTATCGCCCTTTTCTTTTTTCCCCCTGCAAGTCTCCTTTTCTTTCATCCTTGACCAATCTAACTCTTTTTATAGGAATGGCTCACATGTAATTATCTATGTACTACAAGGCACATTCACAAAATAGACGAGGGAATTTCTACGATGTCTTCCACTGGCTCTCAATATATAACTTCAGGGAAAATGTAAGAATATGTGAGGATATTTGACTCTTTAGCATATGGAGCTGATGTTAAGTCCCAACACGTCCTTCCCCTTAACTCACACAATCTACAGAACAGCTACCCATCCTTCTCATCATTCCTCACCTGTTTTGGCTTTCCCTCCCTCCCTCCCTCCTTCGTTCCTCTCTTCCATCCTCCCTTCCCTTTTTCCTTTATTTCTTCCTCTTTCCCTTTCTATTCCTTCTCTATATGTTTTCTTCCTTTCTTTTTTTCCTTCTTTTCTTCCTTTCATTGGTCATACCAAACTTTCTTCTTCTGGTTTGAGAATTATATTCTCAAATTCTATTTTTCCTTAGTTATTCCCAATGTATTAAATGAACACTTGTATTAATTACCCTTAAATTATATACATGATTTTATATTGCCCCCAAGACAAGTATCCTAGCACATTTTTGCCTCTGTGAGGTCTCATCATGCCTTTGTTCACACTCTCCATCCCATTTTTTCCCACCACACCACATTTCTATCTTTGAGAATTGTTAGTCTGGATTGTTTTGTATATGCTTTTTCTCTTTTGTTTCTTGTTTATTTATAAGTAATATACCTTACTGATAGCTTTGATAGTTTTCTCATCCATACTTCCCATATTTTCCTGGGTTCTCCTGGATTTATTTTCTTTCTGGGGTGTAATTTTTTTTAATCAACAGACTTTAATTTTTTAAACAGTATTAGATTTATAGAAAAGTTGAACCAAAAGCACAGAGTTCTCATGTATTCCTTCTGCACCTTCCCCCAGCCCCCACCCCCCTGAGTTTTTCCCTATTATTCACATCTTGCATTAGTGTGGTGCACTTGTGACAAGTGCTGAACCAACACTGATGCATTATTACTAACGAAAGGTCATAGTTTACATTAGATTTCACTCTCGGTGTTGTGCACTTTTATGAGTTTTCACAAATGCATGATGCCATGTATCCACCATAACAGTCTCATACAAAATAGTTTCACTGCCCTCAATACGCCCTGTGTTCTACCCATTTCCCTCCCCATCCACTGCCCTCTCCATCCTCATCCAGTCCCTGAATCCTTGACAACCACTGATCTTTTTTATTGTCTCTACGGTCTTCCCTTTCCCAGAAGGTCATGGGGCTGCAATCATACAGGCTTTTCAGACTGGCTTCTGCCACTTAGGAGTGTATGTTTAAGGTTCCTCCATGTTTCTTGTGGCTTGATAACTCATGAGTTTTTATTGCTGAATAGTATTCCATTTTATGGATGTCCCATCTTCAATGGTATTTTCAAAGCACATCTTAAGTGGTCAAACTAAAAATAAATGTGTTTCATTTTCACATTTAAATAATATTTTATATTTTAATAAAATATAAATTCCCAGGTTTAAAGCACTTTTTCTTTAGTAATGTATTATCTTCATGTATCCAGCATAACTGGTGAGAAATATAACAATTGAATACTTGTTTCTTTTTCCCTCCTTGAAAATTTTGTTTTGTTCTCTTTGCCTTTTATGTCCTAAAATTTGCAATAATGTAGCTAGGTATAGGATTATTTTCTTTATTTTGTTTACCATTCATGAAACCCTCAAATTTGGGTTCTTAATGCTTTTATAATTTCAAAAATTATAAGATATATTTGAATACAATATTCTTCAAGTATTTTCTATCCTTGATTGATTTATTTTTTAATGCTTCTTGTATTTCTATTTTATGGACATTAACATTACAATGTCTTCTCTTTATTTCACTTTTTCTATCATTTCTATATTTCATTTGTTTGTCCTTTCCTTATACCCTCTGGAAAAGTTCCCCAAAGTGATTGCCATGCTTTTGAATTTGTTAAGATAAATGTTATGGCCCAGAACATGGTCTACTTGATGAATGTTCCAGGTGAGGTTGAGAAGAATGTGTATACTGCTGTTGTTGGATGGAATAGTCTATACATGTCAATTAGAACAAATTGATTGATAGTGCTGTTCAGGTCAAATTACTGATTTTATATCCTTACTGATTTCCCGCATCACTGCATCTTTAATCTTCTTTTTAGTCATTTTAAAAAGGTTTCTTTAGAGTTTGCAATACGTATTTATCACAGGATGGAATGCAGGCTGTGCCAAAAGAATATAACTATATCAAAAATGTACACTACAACCTCACTGAAGGTAAAAGTGGTTAACAGTAATTTTGGAAATGAGTGGAGTCTGTAAGCCTAAAAGGAAGAGCAACTGCACATAAACTCAAACTCTCTAGTTGATAAAGTGTCTTTCCTACAGCAATATGGGTTAAAAATTTTGTTCAGCTACGAGCATACAATAGAATTTAATAATTATGTGAATGGACAGAAGAAGGTAGAAGCCATGTTTCTCACTTTGGTGTAGGATTTTACAGAAAAAAACAAGGGGAATAGGCTAGACTAACCAGGTGGTAATAGATTAGACTTGGAAACACCAAAATGAACTCATGTTTAGCTTAATGTAGACACAGAAGTTTACATATAGAAATATTTATAGATAAGTGCGCAGGCACAAGTTAGTATACACACATATATTTCTTTACTTTATCAGCTGAGAAGCTCTAGAAGCAAGGGCACCCCAATAGTAACAATCACACTTAGCACTCAGGTCTTGGCTTTTGTTCTGTTCCCCAATTAAAAGAGTCAGAGCTCCTTGAAGAACTGGTTGCTTAATGCTGAAGCAGAAAATATGCAAGATAAGCCTGGAGAATCATGTAGTTCCAGAAAGTTAGGAAGTGCTTAAAAAAAAAATCCCACACTGATGGGAAACATCAGAGGGACACGGAAGTCAGTGGCCAAAGCTAGAACAATTTAAGCAACGAAGTGAAGTCATATTGGATGGTAACCCAAAGTATAAAATGAATATCCATAAGCCTATATTGATGTAAATAAATGAATAAATAAATAAATAAATGGGATAGAAGAAATAAATCTCCCATACAAAAGAATTCCAGCCAGGCATGGTGGCTCACGTCTGTAATCCCAACACTTTGGGAGGCTGAGGTGGGAGGATCACTTGAGGAAGTCATATTGGATGGTAACCCAAAGTATGAAGTGAATATCCATGAGCCTATATTGATGTAAATAAATGAGTTAATAAATAAATAAATGGGATAGAAGAAATAGATCTGCCATACAAAAGAATTCCATCCAGGCGTGGTGGCTCATGCCTGTAATCCCAGCACTTTGGGAGGCTGAGGTGGGAGGATCACTTGAGGTCAGGAGTTTGAGACCAGACTTGCCAACATGGTGACACCCTGTCTCTACTAAAAATACAAAAATTAGCTGGGCGTGGTGGTATGTGCCTGTAATCCCAGCTACTCAAGAGACTGAGGCAGGAGAATTGCTTGAACCTGGGAGGCAGAGGTTGTAGTGAGCTGAGATCGTGCTACTGCACTCCAGCATGGCCCACAGAGTAAGACTTCGTCTCAAGAAAAAAAAAATCCAATTAATTTATGTAGATATTTCACCCTTCGGTGGGTGGACAGTAATTCCTGACTCCTTAAGTGTGAACTATGTATAACGAGCTCCTCCCAAACAGTACAGAATGGAGAGGGGAAAAGTCAGTGATGTCCAGGTGGAGTAATCTGACAACACTACCTCAGCCCAGTGATCAAGGTCAACATCAACAGTGTAAAGTCATGTTGATAATATGTATACTTGATATCATGCATAGCACTTTACCTCTGTGAACTTCCTTACTAAGCCTAGAACGCCAGTCTAGTACTTAGGAAAACATCCGTATCCCTGCTAGTATTACTCAAAGTTGACAAGGTTGTCCAAAACAAAGGAAGTCTGAGAAAACATTGCAGCTAAGTGGAGCCTAAGGAGCCATAATGAATAAATGTAATGTGGTATCCAGGATGGGCTCCTGGAAGACAAAGGTGAAAACTAAGAAAATCTGAATAAATTATGATAAAAATAATTGATATCAGTATCTATTGATATTGTATTAGTCCTTTCTCATGCTGCCAATAAAGACATACCTAAGACTGGGTAATTTATAAAGGAAAGAGGTCTAATGGACTCACAGTTCCACATGGCTCTGGAGGCCTCACAATCATGGCAGAAGGCAAAGGGGGAACAAAGTCATGTCTTACACAGTGGCAGGCAAGAGAGCATGTGCAGGGGAACTCCCCTTTATAAAACCATCAGATCTCATGAGACTTATTCACTATCACTAGAATGGCAGGGGAAAAACCCGCCCCCCATGGTTAAAGTATCTCCCACTGGGACCCTCCATGGCATGTGGGGATTGTTACAATTCAAGGTGAGATTTGGGTGGGGACACAGAGCCAAATAATATCAGACATCAATAAAAAATAATTAGTATTCATATTTACTCACTTATTGTAACAAATCTACCACACTAATAGAAGATGTTCATAATAGGGGGAACATGGTAGAGGGAAATGAGAATTCTCTGTAGTATCTTCACAATTTTTCTGTATATCTGAAATTGTTTTTAAAATCAATGTTTATTTTCTTAAAAAGCCAAGGCAAAAATGGTATTTTGATTTTGTATGTGTAATAGGGGTATTTATAATAGTGAAAACAATGAAGGCAATTCAATATCCAAAAAAATAAACAAATGATGGTTCAACAATATGAAAGACAAAACAAAAATGAAGTTTTATATTAGGTAGGTGCAAAAGTAATTGTGGTTTTTGCCATTACTTTCAATGACAAAACTACAATCACTTTTGCACCAACCTAATATACTTTGAAAAAATGAATATAAATGATGTATTGGTTTAATGATCAAATGTAGTTTCCTCTGAGAGGGGAAGCAAAATAAACAAAGTAGGAGAGGAGATTTTTGCTTTTCAGCTTATGTCTGGTTGTACCATTTCTTCTTAATCTTACTCATATGAATTTGTTGAAAACAACATTTTTTAAGAGAGGGATAAGTCTGTGCATGGTGGCTCATGCCTGTAATCCCAGTACTTTGGGGGGCTGAGGTGGGAGGATTGCTTGAGGCCAGGAGTTTGGGATCAGCCTGGGCAAGAGAGTGAGGTCCCATCTTTAAAAATATATAAAAAATTAGCCAGGCATGGTGGTGCATGCCTGTAGATAGAGTAAGACACTGTCTCTTAAAAAAAAAAAAAAAAAAAAAGAACAAGGTGAAGATGTTGAAGTTCTATTTCAAGGACAAGGTATTTAAGGCACATCACTGAGACACTGACCTTGCAAAGGTAGGGAACAACTCTGGATACATGTAAATAAAAACCCACAGTTCAGTTACTGTAACCTAAAATGCTTGCTCTGAATAGCTTAGCCCAGACCACTACATCATTACAGTTCAAAACCTTTACTGTTTGCCACTGTTACCCAATAAAGTGTACACATTTAGCAGGCTTTAAAAGAAACTGACAATCTGACTTCTGCAAACCTTTCATAGCTACCTTCTGCCCCATCAGCTGTGTACCTGTCCTCTAGCCATGCTGACATCCATCCGCCTTTCCAAATCTCTGTTCCTTTGTTCATACAATTCTATTTGCCGCCAGTGTTCCCTTCAAATCTCCAGTTTTAAAAATAATACATGTAGTTCAATTGCAGGCTTAAATACAAACTGATCCTCCACAATCCCATTTAGATTTTGCCAATTAGAAAAAAAAAAAGAGCGCATTTTTTTGTTCCCATAGCTTTTTATTTATGAAATGTATGGACTTTAATTTTCCTATATTATAATTATATTGTACATATCTTTTTTACGGTTTTTACATATCTGTTTCTTTACATGATTACAAGATCCCAGAGGAGAGAGACTATGCTGTTCATTTTGATATTTTTACCTTTTTAACTCAGTGCTTTATATTTAATACAAAGTAGAGACTACAAAACATCCGAATAAATTGAAGCAGATTTCTTTGAAGAAATTACTAATGAACTTGTTTTTTGAATTTTAATAAGGTAAGTTCCAGAAGTCAAACATACAGGCCACAATCCCTCCTGTCTAAATTCCGCGAGGGTGAATGCCGGGCATATTACATGAACTAAAGTTTTCAGTTAGTACATCTTTGGGGTACTGAGCTACACTTTTTTGGTATGTGTCAAAATATATACATCTACTGTTAAATGAAACTAGTTGACTACTTGATCCTGACCACAAGAAACTTTATAGAGAAGACATATTTAGATACATAATTTAAGCTAAGTATGATGAGGGCACACAATGAGAAGGAGTTATAAACAAAAATCATTAAATTCTTAATAATAATATTGAGGATCTGGAATTTAAACATATTAAATATGTACAATGTTTTCTTCTTAACGGTGTCATAATGATTCTTGCCAGTCTAACAATATTCCTTCATTATTGATTTCTTTATTAGTCAATTTCCATTGGAAAATACTTCCAGTGTTAATTTTTACAGAAGGTCAGTGCATTTCAGCAAAGAAATCCTCATGGTGATGTTACCAAAAAAATAAAAGAAAAAAAAAAAAAGAAAGAACTATATACCAAGTATCTGATTTTACGAAGTATACCCAACCTGCTTTGGGTCTTTTTAAAGAGCCACTGACCAAAAATCCTCTCAAAGGAAGAATCCGAAATTCTCATCTGCATTGCCCTTGAGTCTCCAACTTAATAAGCAAAGTAAAAGTCAGAGAAATTCATTCAGAATTTATATTGATTTAATAATAATCAAAATGAACATTGCATTGTTCACAAAAGTAGATATAAATATCTATAAAAATCAATTCTTTGGGACAGGGAAGACACTTGTCCTTCCTAAGGTGCCTAATTGGCACCCAAAGAAGGTAGAGTGAGAACCCAGGAGAACCTTTCTTCAACGAATATCAATGTGGTGGTTACTCTCACGCCATGGACAATGTGCTTTGAAAGGATGCACTTTATTCTCACCATTGTGTAAAGTTCCTATTGACTCATGAAGTGAGTTCTGAAAAGTTTACATTCAATGAGCTATCTCCAAAGAACCTATATACAGTTATAGCATGCACTACAATTTGTCTTTTCCTCTTCTTTACCCAAAGATTAGCTCTAATGTTACTACTTTTATTAAACCTTCCTTGATTTCTCCATAGTAAAGAAATTTCATGTGTCCATGAAGCTTTGTGCATTTTAGAGATTTTACCAAGTATCTGTATTCAAATGTATTTTTGATAGATTTTCAGCTTCGTGTGAATATTATTCAGATACTTAGCACAGCATTTGAACATAAAAAGTGTTTGGTAATATTTGTATAGTTGATTGAATGACTGAACCTCTCCAGTGTTTGTCTCAAGACTTATTTTTTTTTCTTTTTTTAATTATTATTATTATTATTATACTTTAGGCTCTATGGTACATGTGCGCAACGTGCAGGTAAGTTACATATGTATACATGTGCCATGCTGGTGCGCTGCACCCACCAACTCGTCATCTAGCATTAGGTATATCTCCCAATGCTATCCCTCCCCCCTCCCCCCACCCCACAACAGTCCCTGAAGTGTGATGTTCCCCTTCCTGTGTCTATGTGTTCTCATTGTTCAATTCCCACCTATGAGTGAGAATATGCAGTGTTTGGTTTTTTGTTCTTGCGATAGTTTACTGAGAATGATGATTTCCAGTTTCATCCATGTCCCTACAAAGGACGTGAACTCATCATTTTTTATGGCTGCATAGTATTCCATGGTGTATATGTGCCACATTTTCTTATCTTTATGGCAACAGCATTATTCTTGATACCTCCCTAGGCTGGAATCAAAAATTTCTAACAGAATACACATTTCAGCTTGTGTTACCCAATGGGGAGCCATCCTTTTTGGAAAATGCACCAAGATTATGATTGCTGAAATTCTTATTGCCGTAAGTGATATTGAGAAACTCACCCCAGGCCCTATTATTCAGGAGAAAAGTCATTTATAAAATCTTTACGGGCTTTGGTTATTTAAGAGGCAATAGAGGATGGTGGTTAAGCATGCATTTCTCAAGATAGACTGTCCAGATCTGAGACTTACTTATTCCATTTATTGGCTATGCCTTCCTGAGCAAGCTATTTAAATTCTATGTTTCCTTATTTGCAAGATGGAGATAATAATATTACCTATCATACATGGGTTGCAGGGATTGAATTAGGTAACACATGTAAGTTCTTAAGACAGGGTTTGGCATACAGTAGGCGTTCAGTAAGTCTTAGCTATTCTAAGGTAGTATGCTAAAGACACTTGCTAGTTAGTTCAGCAGATTAGAGCAAAGCACAGTAGAAGGAGACAGTGTGATGCTGTGGGAAGGACCCTGGAGTGAGTGAGAAGAAATAGATTTAAGTCTTGGCACCGACACTCACTTTGGGTCCTCAGCCAAATCATTGCCTCCTTGAGCATCAATGTTCTCACACTTAAATGTGAAAAATAATATCTAGTTTGCAGAATTGTTTTTGATGATTAAATGAAGTGGTGAATGTGAAAGAGCTTTATGAAATATAATGTGTTATAAAATGTGAAGCATTATTTCTATTTCACCATCAAAAGCACAGCAAGGAACATTTGCACCCTATTGCCTAGCCAGAAAAAGGACAGGACTAATTTGTGCCAGGCAATCCTGCTATTACTTCTACTATTAATATCTAATGATAGCATAGACATTTTAAGTCAAAAGGAAATACATTATTTCCTTTGAAACTAACAAGCCTAAAGGACACTTTGAAAAGTGAACTGGAAGTAAGTACTAAAAATAAAACAAAATTAATGCCTTCATAGTTAAAAACAAAAAAAGGTTACACTATATAGTATTTTTTTAAAATATTTTGGGCAAATGATAAAAAAAAAGCCCATATTATTCCCATTCAATTAAAAAAAATTAAATCAATATTTACCAATATGGGAAAAACTCTCAGTTTCAATTTTTATTTAATAATGAAACTAGTCTAGAAACGTTTGCCTTAATAACTATGGTATTTCAAATGCAATTAGAGAAAATTACTATACCTATTGTACAGAATTTAAAGAGAAGAACTCTTTTGACAGTTAATCCCCCGCTTAGTAGAGATGGGGCATGGGGTGGGTGAGCTTGTCCAAGCCAAAATATGGCTTTCACAGGTCTTTTATACAATTGTCCAAATAGTAATACCTTACTCAACAAATCAATCCAACCAACCCTTTAAGCTGAAAGATGTATATTTTTCATTTAGGCTTTTAGTCAATTGAGCTAAATGTATGGGTTTTCTTTTCTTTTCTTTGAAGACAGGGTCTTGGTCTGTCTCTCAGGTGCTGGAGTGCAATGGCATGATCATGGCTCCCTGCAGCATCGACCTCCCCAGCTCAAGCAATTTTCTTGCTTCAGCCTCCTGAGTAGCTGAGGCCACAGGCATGGGCATGGGCTACCATGCCTGGCTAATTTTTTTTTTTAATTATTTTTTGGTAGAGAAGAGGGTCTCACTTGTTACTCAGGCTGGTCTTAGACTCCTGAGCTCAAGTGAGCCTCCCGTCTCAGCCTCCCAAAGTGTTGGGATTATAGGAATGAGCCTCCGTGCCTGGCCTGGGATTTCCAGTAAGTCAGTAATCACTTGCTTCTTCTTTATGTGTCATTTTGTTCTCACAAATGTCTTTTCCACTGGTAACAAAACCTACTTTCAGTCATTCATGTGTATTGCGACTTTTACTTCAGTGCGCTTATCAGGCTTCCAGACTTCAACTGGACATAGACTTTTGTTTAATTGGAGTGCCAATATAAAGAACATAGAAATAATACGGTCTCTACCTTCAAGGTGTTTGCACTTTAAAGACTGTATACATTTTATGAATAGGTTCCTAAGATAAAAGAAATGAGACCTGTTAAATGGAAAGACAAAAGGAATACAAGTTTAGAGGAAACAAAGATGGAAGGAGGTACATAACAGTGCAGACGAAGAAAGGACTGCACACTTGATAAGATGAAGAAGAAGAAATGGGCACCGTGAAAGAAGAGAAGAGGAGATGGACACGCTCACAGCACTGAGAAAAGAAACCCATCTTTCATGATAGCATTTCAAAGGGGCTTTGAAAGAAGACTACAGGGCATAGGGAATATGGAAATAGAAAAAAGGATAAGTTTGTAGGTAAGTATACCAAGAATAAAAGCATGTGGGACAAGAGAAAGGTAAGTAAAATGAAAAGACAGGGTGAATTTGGCATGTACTACTATGCAATTGCAATAATGGTAGTAATATTGGACTCTTCCTGAATCTGTTTCCTCTCCAACTCCACTGCTGAGAAAAAGGTACCTTTGTCTTCAGGAAAGCAGAGACGTAGAAGGAAATAATTTATCTGAGAAACAAGACATGGAAATAGGGCACATACAAAAATTAGAACCTTAAAGCCCCCTCCCCGCCCAACAATCAGACATAACCCAGGGGCCTCACTTTCAGAGACAGTCTCTAAAAGGGATAGCATCTGCCTATAAAGTAAGTGAAGAAGAGTGGCAGTCCAGTCCAGCTGACTCTGGGTGTTCTAACAAGCCACAGGGGTATCCCAGGAAAACAGCCTATTTTATATAATTTTCAGTGTAATCTTTCTTTTAGAGAAAAATAATGCCTAAATTCATTAGTGAAAAACTCTGCAGGATTATAGGATATAAGGAAGAATATAGGGAAGATTTATCTCAGACAGCAAAATTCCTTACAATAATATTACTACCTAAGTGCTACCATAGCAGTATATATAAATCACAGTATATACATAGACAAGTAAGGGATTAATTCTGCCCAAAGTAAAGGGCAGAGGGGAAAAGAGATCCTTCCTGTGCTATTTCTTATATTGACCTCTATAAAAAAACTGAGGACAAAATGTTAAATTGTAACTCTGGGAAGGAAATTCTATGGGGATATAAAGTAAGATAGTCCCCGTACATGGCTCTCTGATAATATAACATAATATGGGAATAAACCTTAGAAAAACAAAAGATGTTATTAGAGAATTTGTTGCTTTGACATTCAGAAATTGCTCAGTTAAACCAATTCAATACTTGAAACACTAGATCCCTCTACTGTTGGTTAAAGAAAGATCTTTATGATTTTTTAAAAGCTAGAGATAATTTAATATTTTAACTTAAAATCAAGTATCTTAATTTATATTTTCAATCAAATAGAGGCCTTCCCAGCTGTAAACAAAGTCGGGTCACAGTAGTTTACATTTTTTTACCCAAAAGAATTGTGAGATGACTCAAGTCCTCAACTGCAAGGTTAGGGTTCTGTGTAAAAGCATAGAAGGGAAATTTAAGGTATTACCAATCAGCTTCTTCATAGGTAAGCTCTTTGAAGTCTTTTTTTTTTTTTTTGAGACAGAATATTGCTCTGTCACCCCGGCTGGAGTACAATGGCACAATCACAGTTCACTACAGCCTTGACCTCCTTGGCTCAAGAGATCCTCCTGCCTCAGCCTCCTGAGTAGCTGGTACTATAGGCACATGCCACCACACTCAACTAATTTTTTAAATTTTGTGTAGAGACAGGATCTTATTATGTTACCCAGGCTGGTCTTGAACTCCTGTCCTCAAGTGATCCTCCCACCTCAGCTTCCCAAAGTGCTGGAATTGCAGGTATGAAACACTGCACCCAGCCTAGGAGGCTTCTTCTAATCTGTCATTCCACTCCAAGCTACAGTTACCTAAGTGAACATCTAGCTTAAATTCATACCTAACTTTGCCCTTGATATTCATTCCCCAGTGTCCATCCATTGGATTCTTTCTTTACAGATTGCTCCCATCTCCCAATCTGAAGTACTCCTCTCAAGAAACATGAATACTTTGCAGACCCACATATTATAAATTTACTTTGTTCAATATCTTTGTATAAGAGCTATTAGAATTATCCTCAAACCTTGTCCTCTTTGTTGCTGCAAAGTGCTCTAAATAGCACCCTGTACCTCACTTTAAGATGGCAACTAGGCCCTGCCAAAGTTGACCCATCCTATCAGTACTGAATGTTGCAAAAATGAAACTAAACTCTATGTTTGGTGTGAACTCTAACTCTATCCAGATTATCCCACAATTATCTCTTGTTTTACTGGAGCCAATTACTCAGTAGGGTTGGTTGTGGGGTGCACAGTATCCCTGTCATCAGGCTAGACTTCAAGATGAATCACAGTAAGGCAATTGCATGGGTGAGCAAACTGTGTTTACACCATTTAATAGAAGTAATAGGGCAGGTGCCTAGAGGTAAAGTCCTTAGCCCAAAGGTCTGTGATGGAGTCTGTATTACTCCATTCTCATGCTGCTGATAAAGACACACCCGAAACTGGGCAATTTATAAAGGAAAGAGACTTAATGGACTCACAGTTCCACATTGGCTGGGGAGGCCTCACATTCAAAATGGAAGATGAAGGAAGAGCAAAGGGATGTCTTACACGGTGGTGGGGAAGAGAGCTTGTGCAGGGGAACTGCCTTTTATAAAACCATCAGATCTAGTGAGACTTATTCACTTACCAGGAGAACAGTATGGGGGAAACTGCCCCCATGATTCAATCATTTCCACCTGGCCCCAGCCTTGACATGTGGGGATTGTTATAATTCAAGGTGAGATTCCAGTGAGGACACAGTCAAACCATATTAGAGTCCAAGAATGAAACAAAGCAGAACAAGGGATTACAAATGAAGCTCCCTGGACCCCATGCTACAGTAGGAAAATTCCTTAATTGGCTGTGTAGGATGCCTTTGGTCCTCTGCTGTTCTGGCCCCAGAGCTCCCCACCTTCTCTGGCCAGTTCTGCATTTATAGAATCTTACTCATTTTAATTTCATTAAACCTACACTTATCAACCACCCTCTACTCGAGTCAACCCCACGCACTTTGTAACTAACTCATTCAATTTTAGCTTTTACGTGTTACTTTTGTCTATCATACTAGAATGAAAACTCCATTAGGGAAGATACTAATTCTTACAATCCTTCTGTATCCCAGATCAGTTAGAAGACTGAGCCTTGATAAATATTTGTTAGCTGACTAATTGTTTGGGTAATTGAATCTATTTCAGGGTAATATGATCATAACTTGTTATTATTATTTTTTTGGAAGAGAGCCCACTTAGGCCCCTTGGAGTTTTTGGAGACTTTAAATGCTTCTCTATTCATTTATTCTGGGAAAAATATTTCATACTTGACAACACTGTACATTCAGTTTTAATCCTATCTTGCAATGGAGCTAATGCTTATATCTGCCCATAATTATGATAAATATACTGTCCTACACAATGTCTTTTGTTCATTAATAAAATCAGTAAAAGAATAGGTGATTTTGTGGCAACAGTGCTTTCAAATGTGGAACTAAAATAAGTGATATATGATTAGAAAGTTTTTCAGAAAAAGATGAGTCTTTCTAGTCGAATTAATTTTAAGTAGGAGTCAGGTATCAAAAATCTTTGTATTGCTTATGGAAAATTCCATCCTTTCAACTCTAGTTGCTCTCCTCCCACAGTATTCCCTGCCTGCATTTGGCTCCTAGTTTTAACATCAAAAGCTGCTCTTGTCAATTATCCTCCATTCCTTCCCCTGTCTAGGATGTGATACACATGGTTAGAGTTCAGTATCAGGCAAGCAGAGGTTACATCACAGTGCAGGCATCTTTAAACAGAACATCAGATATTTCCGCTCTTAAATACTACTTAATCAACAAAGTCTCTGTTTTTTGGTACCCCCTTTTCCTTTCAGAAATCCAATACAGTCTAATCAAAAGTTGAATTCCTCCCATTTTCTTTTTCTTTCTTTCTTGTTTTAAATAGACAGCTGGCTAATTTTTGATTTTTTTTTAAGAGATGGGATCTCACTATGTTGCTCAGGCTGGTCTTGAACTCCTGGCCTCAAGCAATCCTCTCACCTCAGCCTCTCAAGGTACTTAGATTACAGGTATGAGCCACTGTGCCTGGCCTCATTTTCTTTTAAAAGCAAATTATCTCTCTCTTGTGCCTCTTTGAACATTTAGACGCCCTTGGATGAATTGCAGTGTGTCATAAACTTTAAATTTTATGCTTTATTTTCTTTCTATCAGGTTCTACAGGGAAAGGTAATAGTTAGTAAATGTTATTTTTCCCTTGATAAAAATTGTGTTAGACCAGGGCAGAAGCATAGAGATATTTTCAATAGTGTATTGCAGGTAAATATCATCTTGGGAAAAAAAATGAAAGAAAGAAAAGGAGAAAAGGGAAATTGGGGAATGAGGAGGGGGAAGGAAAGAAATAAAGAGTGAGCTTAATTTAAAAAATAGGCAACCTATCCACAGGCAAGGGAGAAAACTTGATACACACCCACAGGATATGGCAGAGGGAAGAGTGTGGGTGTTGGAATCAGACAGCTCTGGTGTCAAATCCAGTTTCAGCAGAATGTGACCTTGAGCTTAGCTTCCCTCATCTCCAACTACTATATCCTAGCACTCATATCAAATATATTAACACACTTGTATTAAACTGGTGTGAAGATTAGGATAACATCTGTGAAGACCCCAGACAGTGTTTGGAAATGAAGGTGCTCACTAACTGGTCACTGAAATGATGATGATGATGAGATAATGATGATGAAGAAAGAGAAGAAGAAGCAGCAGAAGAAGAAGCAGAAGAAACAGAAGAAGAAGAGGAGGAGGAGGAGAAGGAAAGAAAGAAGAATAAAGAGGAAAGAAAGAGAAAGAAAGAAAGAAAGAAAGAAAAAGAAAGAAAGAAAGAAAGAAGACAAGAAGAGAAGAAGAGGAGAAGGAGAAGGAGAAGGAGAAGAAAGAAGAAGAAGAAGAAGAAGAAGAAGTTGCCGTCGTCAGGATGAGAAAACTCTCTTCATCTATGAGAAACAATCACCGTGGGGGTAGGAGGGGGACTTTGTTTACTCGATCACTTAAAAAATTGTTCTCTAGTGTATAAAACAATCCATTAGGACAGACATTTACATTTGCTGTCCTACTCCTTCTATTAAAACTACTGCAATATGTATTTCTTTTCTGAAACAACAGCTAACATGACAGTGATGGAGGCTATTAACATTTATAACTGACTTGTAAAACCATGAATCAAGATGATTTTTTAAAGTAACAACTTTCAAGTACCAATTCTTCCTTAACCAGAATTTTCACTTCTCAGTTGAAATGAGTTTCATACTATCTGTATGAAATGGGTGAGAAGGAATTCCAGTTTCATCTGTGCCCAAGGGTCTCCATGTGAACATTGTCTCCTCATTGACTTGGCAACAAAGCATGACACTCATTTACAAGGACTGGAAGATGGGGCAACCCTGGAAAAGTTTAACCAGAACCAACTTCACTTCATGCTGATATTTCAACCTTGTCCAATCTGGGATCAGGGTTAGAATGGCCACAAAGGAAGAAAAGGGATGCCACTTGATGTCATATCGTTTAGCACGGAAAAGTGTCTACCACAAAATGTACGTTTTGGAAGATACACTTTTGCCTTCTTTTAAATATGTCAAATAAAGAAAACAAAGAATCTTATTTTCTTCTTACACATTTGTGCTTGTCCATTGACTCTTTGCACCATAGTGTGACTATTCCGCAACTAGAAATGCCCTGCTAGTTCCTAAAGCTCAAGGTACATTAGTCCTATTTGTGTTTATCAAAATAAATGGACTGGCCATTAATTTATCTCAGTCCTGTCTTGTCTGGGCATTTCTACCTACCACAGTATAAAACTCTCTCTTCCATGTCCTAATGAAAAAAATTTCAAAAGCATATCCTGTGATTGGGTACATAATAACTGTTTGGTAATTGCAATCTAGAGTGGGTATTTCAAAATTCAAATGCAACTTAGCTTGTTGAAACAGCATTACCTAGATCAGGAATCTGGAAATGTAGTTTCTACTAATTTCTCCACCAATCACTTGCTAAAGTCAAGTTAGCCAGGTTTCCATTTTCCCTTATGTAAAACAACACAAAGTGTGACTTCAGAAAACCACATGGGCACAATGAAAATAAATGAGCTGTGTATTTGGTACCATTAACTTCTTGGAGGCACAAGGCTACACAAATCAGAACATCCCCTTGTTAGATAGCGTTAGAATGAAAAACAAATCAAAGCCTAATCTGACTATATTTGCAATGCTTTCATAGAATAACTGTATGGATAAAAATTTATGAGAAATTGCTTGCTAGACATAATGCCTTTGAGATGTGGAGAATTCACATAAGCACAAAGTCCAACATGGAAAGTACATATATCAACAAGCAAGAGAAATTCCAACCACAAACCACTCTTCCAAGACCATTCAGATTCAGCCAACTTCATTGGCACGTCCTGGAATACCATGATTGCCAAAGGTAATGTATCAAAGAGAAAGGGTTCACAAAAGTCCTAAAAGAAATAGTAGGGCATGGAGGTTTTCAATGGCATGCTTATGTTGGATTACTGTTGCTTCAGTGTAAAAGCAAATTATTTTTTCATTGAGAAATAATCAGGTTCCAGATCTCCTTCCAAATATTTTGCCAAGAGTGGCCCAAAAGGACCATATGCAAGGCAGACGCTTAAAGGTTAAAGGAAGTACTTGAGGCATAGCAGCTTTGGAAAGGTACTTGGAGATTACTCTAGAGATTATTTCTATCACTGTTGCCTTATGCTGTATGAAGATGATGCAAATTGAACTGGGACACAATAAAGGGTCTGCTCCTCAGGAGCGTGGTAAATATAACTGATACTCAGAAAATAGCTAGCAAGCATTTGGAATGTGATGTTCCTGTTAAAAAGCTATCAAGATGTTCTCCCATGGATCCTGTTGTATAATTTAGGCTTTTTTTTGTTGTTGTTCTTTTTTTTTTTTTTTTTTTTTTTTTGAGACAGAGTCTCTCTGTCACCCAGGCTGGAGTGTAACAGTAATCTCGGCTTCACTGCAACCTCTACCTCCTGGGTTCAAGTGATTCTCCTGCCTCAGCCTCCTGAGTCTGAGACTACAGGCACATACCACCATGCCCAGCTAATTTTTGTATTTTTAGTAGAGACAGGGTTTTACCATGTTGGATAGGCTGATCTGAAACTCCTGACATCAGGCGATCTGCCCACCTGAGCCTCCTAAAGTGCTGGGATTACAGGCATGAGCCACTGTGCCCAGCTACTGGGGTCTTTTTATTGTAAGCAACAGAAAGTCATCTTCAACAAAAAGAGGAGTCAAGTTAGTGTAGAATGAATAGTATGAAAAGAATTCTGGAACTTTGCTGGAATGGTACATGCACTTGGGAAGCAGAACTGGAAAAGCATAGGATCTAAGGCACCTCAAGTATACAGGCTAACTTATTCTCTCAGAATCATGTGTTTATTATTTCTCCACTTTTGTGATATGCAGCAATTCAGTGGATCTCTGGCCTCACTGCAGCTGCTGTATCTAGTCGATATCAACTTCTTTGCTATGTATGTATTACCTTCTCCACCTCATATCTTCTGCTTTCTCATCATTGTGACTTCTGTAAATTCTTATAACCCTTCCTACCTTGTGGTCTCAGATTTCCTCCTTTCTTTTGTATGTTTACAGTACCAGAGTAAAGAAGAATTCGGTTGGCCTAGATAATTGTTCATTCCTTTTTAGACAGAAATTTTGATGGTAAGCTTCCTTTTAGAGTTTTGGCCAATCCACAGAGTGGCTGAAATTGGGTCCATGGTCAACTGGGTCAGTTAGGGGAGGCCACATGAGCAGTGTATTCAAGAGAAATTGAGGACCCAGTAGTTTTCACCAGAAGAGGACTAGAGGAGTGGGAAGCTCCTCAAGGAGCTCATCTCTCTTTAGTTATGGTCCAGCTCCGAAAATTAAGTGTCAATCAATTAACCAGTTACAACCATTAACCCAATTGTCTGTGGCACACCCTGTATGCAAAGCATTAAACTAGATATGCCAGTGAATACCATTTTGTCCCCAGAAAGGAAAGGAAAGGTTTCACAATCCTAGTATTTAGTAAGGAAATCTAAGACAGAAACATCTGGACAAAAGGGTGTGAGTGTGTCCTAAATGTCAGGACAAGGTACTATTACAGTTAGTGTCCTTTGGGGCAGTGTGGTATAAACGAACAAGCACCGAACTGAAAGAAATCTGGACTTTAGTCTTAGCTCAGAAATACAAATACTGTACATGTGTTTCAGATCACAGCATAATCCTTTATTAATTACTTTATCTCTTGATGCCTCAACCTATTCCTAAAATGAGGGTAAAGACCTTGTGATGGAACTCTACCATTCTCTAATTATTTTGGTATTGCTATTACTTATCTAAGAAAGGCATAGAGGTTATTTAAAATGCTGAGGTTGGAATCATCTAACATCTATCTTTTTTTTTCCTTCCAACTTTTAGGTTCGGGGGCACATGTGCAGGTTTGTTACATGGGTAAATTGCATGTTGCTGGGGTTTTGTTATACAAATTATTTCATCATGCAGGTAGAGAGCATAGTACCGGATAGGTAGCTTTTTTGATTCTCATCCTCCTCCCAACCTCCATCCTCAAGTAGGCCTCAGTGTCTATTGTTCTCTTCTTTGTGTACATGCATACTCAGTTCAGCTCTCACTTGTGAGTGAGAACATGTGGTATCTGGTTTTCTTTTTCTGCCTCAATTTGCTGAGGATAATGGCCTCCAGCTGCATCCATGTTGCTACAAAGGACATGATTTCATTCTTTTTTATGGCTGCATAGTATTCCATCACTAACACCTATCTTACAGGCAAATTCTGTCATAATTTCACACACACACACACACACACACACACACATACATATATATTTTTTTTCTTTTTTCTTTTTTCTTTTATTTATTTATTTATTTATTTATTTATTTATTGTTATTATACTTTAGGTTTTAGGGTATTTTTTTTTTTGAGACAGCGTCTCACTCTGTTGCCAGGCTGGAGTGCAGTGGCGTGATCTCAGCTCACTACAACCTCTGCCTCCTGGATTCAAGCAATTCTTCTGCCTCAGCCTCCCAAGTAGCTGGGACTACAAGCACAGCCGCCACCATGCCCAGCTAATTTTTGTATTTTTAGTAAAGGCGGGGTTTCACCATGCTGGCCAGGATGGTCTCAATCTCTTGACCTCATGATCTGCCCACCTCGGCCTCCCAAAGTGCTGGGATTACAGGCGTGAGCCACCATGCTCAGCCAACACTAATACATTTTAACTGCCAGATTTATTTTACAATCAATTCAAGTTGTCATAAGAAACAGTCACATTACAGCACTCTACCTGAATTGTTTCACTTATGGCTTTTGCCTTTGTTAGCTTAAAAGTCAACAAACTCATGTATGTTTCTCCTAATTTAGTAAACCATACCTCAGGTTGAAATGATCATGATTACCTCAGATTTAGACTCAACATAACAGAAGCATACAAGAAACAGAGATTCTATTTGTCTCCCACAGTGAAACAGACATCAAGGTTTGATCTGCACCTGTGGTTTACTTCAGCCGTTCTGCCTTTAGAATGCCAAATGATATTAATAGCTGGCCAATTCGTACAAAACTCACAAATCTACTTTTCTTATTGTTGTTTAGAGTTTATCTTATTTGAGAAGAAAACTAAGGGCAGATGATACTTCAACCCCTGAAACTAAGAAATATTTCATGCTCCATTGTCTCCAATAACTTTGCAGAAAATGTATTAAGTTTAGGAGGCAGTCAAATTTGTGTCAAATGCCAATTCTACCCTTTACCGCTTGTATGAGGTGTCTAGAGCAAGTTTTTTGAGATCTCCAGCCTCTAATAACACCCAGATTTCAGAGTCATCTCAAAGTCTACATGAGGCAATGTATGAAAAGTGCCTCGTGGGGAGTGTGGTGTGGACTGGTGCTCAATATGTGTAGGGCTTCTTCCACTTCCTCTTCCCCTTGTCTGCCTGCCTTTTGCACTCCTCACAAGCCAATGATCTCTTACTGATGTACTTTAGCCAGTCACACTACCCGCTACAACTTATCTGAGAAATCTACCCAAAGAAAATTCCCTCCTAGTTACATGGAATGCATATTATGAGGGGCTAAATGAACTTCACAGAAGGCATCCAACACTGCAGTCCTATGACACAAGCAAGGGCAGCATTTGCTCTAGAATATTTCATAGAAGCGAAACCAAGACAGCAAATGATTTGACTGAGATCACTTAGAGGATAAGTTATAAATGGATGTCTAATAATGCAATTTGCTAAAAGAGTTGATGCAATGGTATTCTAGAACCATTTCCCCCTGAAGGTTACATTGAAGAGTTCAAACTAGGAAGCAATGTTTTGCCAAGTGCCATACTGCAGAACAAGGATACATCATCAATAACTCTGCAAAGAAATGCAATGTAAGTACAGCCCCTAAGAATGGACAATATAAATACTGCAATCATTTTAATATATTTGGAAATCCAATCTCTGCAGAAAACAAAAGCCTTTCAAGACAACCAATAAATTGGATTTTTTAATGTAGAAGAAACATACACAAAACTAACTACATATCATGAAATATCTGAAATGGTTAAATGTCATTATATTTTTGTTTTCCTTTGAGGTAGAAATACTCCCCAAATGTCTTTATAAATTCTACTCTGAGTATCTAAAGTAAAAAAAAATCAAAATCATTTGAAGCTGAAAGGAGAGATGAAAAAAGTAATTTATATTTTTGTGTATCAGGTCCTCTTAGTAATAAATAGTAACATTATACATTAAATTGCACCCATCTTTTAGTGACCGTGAAATGTGCTCTTTGCATTAATTTTTAGAGGTACTGGGTGCATTCAACTGAAAGAACTTATTGCTTCTTTCTATAAATGCTCGCTAATCACAGGCAGAAAATTTTGCCTAAAAATTTGGTAATTCCTTTACTTTAGAGCAAAGTGCAAGATGTATATATAAAAAGGAAATCAAACATAGAACTGGAATTCTTAAGTGCTTGGTCTAGAATCAATTTCCTCTACCTATTAACCTCTCCTCTCTTTAATTTTTCTCCTTATTTTCTTATAATCATCACTTTAAGTCATTCTTTAAATTTTTTCTTGTCTAAAAAAAGATTACAAACCTCACAGTTTGCTTTTATAAACACTCTCTGACACATGAATATTAATAATTGTTTATTTCTTCTCTCTATAGCAATTGAGATCACCTTTTAATAGAGAAAAGTGAGTTATTTCATCTTCTTGCAGTCTTGAATGGGTAAACCCCCAAGGAATGTGCAGTCTTAGAGAAGAAGGTAAGAAATACTTCTTCTTTTCTTTCCAGAAACCACCCCCAGTGCAAACGCTTTTCAACAGCTAATTTCACTGCTGAATAGTCAATAAGAGCTGCAAAGAGTCAAAATTCTTTAAATATATGATGTGCTTACAATGCAAGATCCCTTTATGCGTTGGGACCAAAGGTACAAAGGGGCAATGTGCCTAATGCTGAAAGACCAGTGAACAAGTTGCTGAGAACAGACTTGGCAATTGTGGTTTGCCTCTTTTTTCATCATAATCTTGGCTGGAGAAGTTGGAGAAGCAAAGGTTATGGGTTCCCAATACGTGTTGGCATTGCAGGGCACAGGCATCGTGCAGCTCTTAATTGGAGGACCAAACACAAGCATTCTCTCCAGTGTCCAGACACAGGAAATGGGGCATCTAACCTAGCAGTTCCTCATTTCCTGACCAAAATTGTATATTATTCAATATATTTTCTCTACTGTGCCTCAGCCTTTAGGATAAGTTCCAAATGTCTTAGGGTCATCATCTGTCTATTTTTAAAGACTTGCCAGCATTTCAAAATTCCAACAGAGATGTATTAAGTAGGTCTTGAGAAAGAAATCCACAATCATTAAGATGGAGAAGAGGGCATAATATGAGCTTTTATGAAAGGGGGCTTAAGGAAAAGATGCTCAGTGTTTTCTCTTTTTTAAAAAAGATTGTATCATGCAATAATTTTATCATTCTTACATTGCTCATTGTTCAAGAAGAACTTGTATCTTTCAGAATTTCCTATTCTATATTTTACCACATTTTTCATAAGTAAAAATTTTTCCCTTTGGGAAGAAAAGTTTATTATTTTTAGATAGAGGGAAATATCCACTATGAGTCTTTGGTCTTTGTAAGATATTAGACGCATGGATTTAAAGCTGTCTGTCAATCAGAGACTCCTTAATTTGAATGTAAAACTCTTCCGAACATGACTTCTGCCCACTTTGCCAGCCTTTCACACAACTCAGCAACGATAT
This sequence comes from Pongo pygmaeus, assembly GCF_028885625.2. Lineage (NCBI taxonomy): Eukaryota > Metazoa > Chordata > Mammalia > Primates > Hominidae > Pongo > Pongo pygmaeus. The sequence continues at coordinate 32,129,342 of NC_072380.2, read as the reverse complement.
CAAAAGGCGATTTACCTTGTCTTACTCTCTTTCCCCTTTGGTCTTCGACACTCTTCTTTCTTCCTTTTTCATGGACAATTTCACTTCAATCTTCCAGATTCAGCTTACAGCAAGACTCAACTTGTGGTCATTATCTTTACTGTCTTCTCTGATCCTTCCTGGTTTGAATTAGGATGTCCTGCCTTAGAACCTTGTGAAGATCCTCAGCCTAGCACCTCTGATACTGCTCTATCATTCACTGCCTGCTCTCCTGTTTATTTCCCTCATCAGTTGATAAGCTCTGTCTTTGGAGAAGAATTAGGTGTTATTCATCATTGTCAGCCCAGTATAGCACCCAGCAGAGCAGATCACATGAGCCCTGGAGTTTGAGACTAGCCTGGGAAACATAGCAAGATCCCATCTCTGCAAAATTTTAAAAAAATAGACAGGTCTGGTGGCATACTCCTGTAGTCTCAGTTACTCTGGAGGCTGAGGTAGGAGGATCACTTGAACCCAGGAGGTTGAGGCTGCAGTGAGCCATGATCACACACCACTGCACTCTAGTCTGGGCAACAGAGTGAGATCCTGTCTCAAAAAGAGTATTTTTAGAAGTTAATTGACCTGAGGTTCAGATCAGGAATTTAATTTTATGGACTGCACTTTTACCATGCTACTAGTTATGTCCTTTATAAAAGCAGTCTGAAATTAAGCACTTCTTAAAATTTTCCAAAGATGGATAAAAGATCCACATGTGAGAAATGGGATGAGTGTCTCTCTAGGGATGTTTTAAGTATTGACTCAATGTTTTGGAAAGATTCAAGGGCTATGATATATATGACATTATCATTGAAAGAAAAACATTCTGCAGACTTTTTTCCAGGGGGCTGATAGCCTCTAATATCCAATTTAGGCTTAAAAATATATGATATTATTCACATTAATTGATTAAAGTTACTTTGTGCCAACCTTGAATGAGTCACTGTATGACGAAGAGAAGGCACAGCTTTCTCCTAATGGAGGCAAAAGAATCCCTTCTCCATTCTTTAAAAACCCTGCCAGCATAAAACTGGCACTGATTACTTGGCAGGAATAAATTTCCACATTGCCACGCCCAAAATAAGCATGTTGTTATTAACAGTTACTTACTAGGTGCCTATGCCCAATAGCCTCTGGGAACTAAATGAAAGATAATTAAAAATCTTAGATGAAAAAAATAGCAGTTTCTCAATTAATTTCATGAGAGATGTGGAGCATCCTCCACACCATCAGAGACTTCTCTGGACTCCAGATCTGACTGTGATTCCCTGCTCAATTTATTCAGTTGTTCCTTTTGCCATCACATCACAAAAATGGACCTTCATAATTTGGCCCCTACCTGCCTCTCCCGAGCCATCATTCCCAACAAACAAATTCCGCTCTAGATACTCCAAATCCCTCTTAATTCTAAATGTGCAGAAACATGCTCTTTCAGCACTTCCTGTTCTATAGTCATGGACTGTATTATCCACATCTCTGCCTTGGTAATTCCCACTATCTTCGGGGTTCCTCATCCTTTCTCTCCATCACCTACTCTAAATGATCAGAATTTCTCTTTGTGATAGCCTTCAAATGGTCTTCCCGTAGCTTAACTTCTTCCCAACTGTTTCATACATTATAGCAAGAATGATCTTTTCAAATCTATGTTACTCACTTTCTCATGGAAGACTTAGCAAGAATGATCTAAGAATGACTATTCTCTACACTGTAGCAAGAATGATCTTTTCAAATCTGATCCTGTCACTCAGTTGTTGAAGACTCCAGTGAGTTTCAACAGCTCTAAAGATATAGGAAGAAACTTAATCAGAGCCTATGAGGTAACAAATGATCCTGCCACCTTTACCAGTTCGCCGAATTCCCTTCTCCCACTGTCTCCTTGAGCTGTGATTGCGACCACAGCTTTATTTTCTCAAAATCTCTGTGCCCCTGCCCATCATGGTATATATTTATACATGTTGTTCCATCTTCACAAAAGATCCTTCCTCACCCACCATCTCTACCATTTTGATTAGATGACTCCTGTACATTATTTAAATATCAGTCCCTTTGCCCAGCATATACATGTCTACTAACTGGGTAATATTCCTTTGTCTAGGCTCTATTATCACCATATTCCCTTTTTTTGTAAGCTCTTATTTAAAATTACATTTAATTATGAGATTGCTTATTATCTGAATCCCCCACAGGGCTGCAAGCTTCATGAAACCCCATGACCATGCTGTTTTTATTAAAATTCCAAGAGACCAGGAAAGAATATTAATCTGGTGGTGAAGTCACAGAATGGATTTGAGGTAAGAAATGTAAGATGAGAAGACCAAATCAAGAAACAGGAGATTTCACCGTTAGCATATCAAGGCACATATTACAAATAATATTTTCGAATCCCTGTAACACTAAATCATCAGATAGACAAGGTTGATTTTTGCTCCTTCTATTTACAAGGTGCAAAAATATAGTTCACTCTACAGATTTCTTTTTTGTTGTTGTTTCCTTTGTTTTTGTTTTCTAGTTTAAAAAGAGTTTATTCCAGGGTGATTGTTGAAGATGGCCACTCAGGAGCGTAGATTCAAGTTGCTCTGATTATACACTCCAACTACCAGCCATTACAAGTGGGTTTTTTAGGAAAAAAACAAGAGGCAGTTCCTAAGTTGTTTACCAAGATATACATTCAAATACATAAGCTATCGATTGGCTATACATTGTTCTTTGTATCACAAATTCCAGGAACATGAAGATAATAGGTGACACAACTAGTCTGGAACAAAATGTCTCCTAACAGTTGTCCCTGGGCACAGGTATGGTATGTGGCCAAAGTCCCATACTCATGTCTCTCTGGGCCTGATAAATTTTGCATACATTACAGAGCTCAGATTGCTCTGTTACTCTACAGATTTCTAAACCACGTCATAAATATCTTCTGGGTTAGCATTTACTTTAGGCAGTAAATAGGTAGAAGAAATATTTTCCCATACACTGAAATATTTAATAATCCCTTTTCAGTCATTCCTAGATTGCTACTTACATAGAACATTGTCACATTCATTGACATATAATTTTTATTCCAAGAAAATATTAACGTGTTATTCTCCCACCTAGAATAAAGTAAACCACTGCAAAATATACTTTTAAGTAAGCAAAAGAGTAATAGCAGTACATTGCTATTAATAATTATCATGCCAAAATATATGAAATAGCACACAGAAAACATGGGACTTCATTCATTTCCAACTTGAAAGGAGATTGATTGGAAATAATTATCTAATCTAGATATAAACCTTTATGGTAATTTTAGAAGAAACTAGAAATATTACTGGTAACAGAATTAACCACATTTGATGTGTACACTGCTCAAATGCTGCAAACAACAAATACCCAATTCCACACTTTACTTTGGTTGCAGATATATAGCCAGTGGATACAGATGAAAGCATTTTCTAAGCCAAAATGCAATTTTCATTTGGCTATTAGGAAACTCTAGCAATTAAGAGACGTATTCATAAAGGGAACAATATTTTCTAAAAAGACAGAAAGGCTAAACATTCAAGGAAGCTTAGATTCCAAAAGTAAAGATAGAAAGAGGAAATAAAATTACAGGAACTGTACATGGCAACATAAATGCAAAGGAAGGTTAGTTGCACTACACCTCCCACCAGCGACTAAAGGACAGTTCCTGAAAGATTCTGAACTGAGAATGACAGGTGACCTAGCCAACAAAACATGTAAGTAGTTTCTTACATCAATTAGCAGAACCATTTCATTCATTAAAGCTGTTAACTAAATTCCTAGAGCACAGTGGTTAAAAATGTAGGTTCAAATCCTGAACCTATTAGTAACTAATTCCATCACCTTGGCTGAGTTACTTCTCAGTAAATCCATTTCCTCATACATAAAATAGGGATAATAATAGCACCTATTTCAGATGGTTGTCTTGGAAGTTAAATAAAATAATTATTTGTAAAGTGCATAGAAAATGAGTAACACACAGTGCACACTATATTAGTATTTGTTAAATAGACATATAAATTAAAATGCCACTGATTCCAATCAGATGCTGAGGAAGCTGTAAAGAATTAATAAAACATTTTGAATAGAATGCTTCATTGAACAGGCATTATGTTATTAAGTTCTTGCCTATATTTTAGATGAGTCTGAGAAAATCTTGGGATAAAGTTTTACTGTAATATAATATTTGTTCATTATTAACAGTATGCCAAAGCCCTGGAACAGAAATATAGGCATATGAGGCAATATTTGTCCTCAAGGTGCTTATAATCTAGTTTGGGGAAATAGATAAACATTAATTGAAGAGTAGTGTACAATTTAAGTGCAATTTCCAGAAAACACAGTAAGTGCTCTCAAAGAAATGACTGCCTAAATAATTACAACAAAAGTAATTGCAATAGGAATTCCAGAAAGAAGAAGATAGTTCAGCTAAGGTAACCTAATAAGATTTTATATAGGAAGTAAGACAGGAGTTGGGAGTTGAAGAATTTGATGAGGCAGATAAGACAGGGACATTTCTGATGAACAGAACAGTGTAAATATAAGTTGAAATGAGAAAGCAAATGCATATTTGGAGAAGAAATCAGTAAAAACTGATTAGAGAGGATGGTTCAGAGAATGAATAATGAAGACATGGTTAGAAAATGCCATTTAGGTTTAGCTCCATTATCCTGTTTCCATTCACAGGCAAGAACCTGGGTTAACCCATAGAGAAAGTCAGGATTCCTGCACCAGTTGTACAAACAAATCCTGGGGCATGGGAGAGGGAAAGAAAGGAAGAGTCTGAGTAATTGTGCTGACCAGCTTTCAGCAGACACCCCAGGTGGATCAGCAGATATAAGACAGAAGTCAGAGCAGGTAAGATGGAGCCTCTCTGGGAAGACCTTGAATATCAGGCTAATGAGTTCTGACTTTATCACATAGGTTATCAAAGTCACTGAAGGTTGAAAGTTTTGTTGTTTTTAAAGGACAGTTAATTACTAAAATAAAATAAGCCAAAGGACAACCCATTGCTTTCCAATTTGAAACCTGTGAAAAACTAGGAGTTGGCAATAGACAGGCACCATGAAATTTGAACTATATGATTAATTATGATTCTCATAAAAATTTATCATGTCCTTAGTAATTCTTACATTTTTAAACATCTCACATACATGGGATATGGGGATTCGTTGTCTCAGGTAACATCAGGCAAACAGGGTGCTGTCTATTTAGGCAGATTCACTTTTACATAATTTGCTTATTAGTATTTTCCCTTATTTTTAGATTGAGGGAAATATCCACTATGACTCTTTGGTCTTTGTAGGATATTAGACATCACATGGGTTTAAAGCTGTCTGCCTTATTGTATTTTAGAGTACCAACTCACACAAAATGAATTAATGCTGCAACATTAATCCATCGGAGATGTGAATGTAGAAAGACATGAAAATAGTACTGCAAATTATATATCATTTGGCATAAAGGTTCTAAAGAAAATAACAAGTTTTCAGGGAGAAAATACACTGTGAATCTGCATTGTGAGAACAAGAATCTCTACCAGTGTGATGATTTTTATGAGCAGCACATACACACAAAAATCAGAGAGTGGAGAAGCCTGACTTTATTACTTCATGAACAACATATCATAATTTCTAATATTCAGTGAGAGAGAGCAAAAGTTCCTTAAAAAGTTAAATTTTGATGTCAATGGATTAGTTAACAAGGGTTTCCTTCTAACTATTTAAAGATATTCTAAATTAAATGAGGAAATAAATCAGTGCTATTATTGGCCATATTTAACACATCCGAATGCTCAAACTGAATATGAATACATAACTATCAGAGGCAAATTCAACCAGGAATTCATTAGGAATCCATTTGCTAGCGATCTTTTGTGTTGATATATTCAACAGTCCTGTTACATTTGAGAGGGCATTCCCTCATTTTAATGAGTTTCCTTTGAGGCACTGAACATCTATCAGTGAAAACTCTCTCCATAATTTCTGTACATTGTAGAATCCGTTTGTCAAGACTAGTTGACAAACCACCAAACATTTGTTACCCTTCCAAATGACTTATGAATTTGGTATTTCTGATTTAGTAGGAATAAAGAATAAATGAAGAAATGGTCCCTACACAGAATTGAATCTGTTGTTCAAACTCTCTTTGAGATGAATATTGATATCTGCTGAAAGACTTTGAAAACATTCTTCCTCATCCTAATTAGCATCATAGTTGTTTTGCATTATTATAATTGCTGTTATTACCATTCATTTTTAGTTTACTATTCTTTTATAAATTACAATAAATATTTTTAAATTTCACCTATATTTGGTTTGCTTGTATACTGGATGTCCACTGAGTGGTTTACAGATATGAAAAGATAGAGTGACATTGATGCATAGGATGAATTGGAAGAAGAAAAACTGGTAGACAGAGAGATGAAAAATAATCCCAATGAATTAGTAGAGGTCTGAGATGGAGGCACTAGAAATAAAACTAAAAAGATAGTTGAAAAACAGAACAGGAAGAATTTCTGGATGTTGCCCCAGACTAGATATGGAAAACATGAGAGGAGTCACTAAGTTAGACTTTAAGGTTCCAACATTAGGGGAATCATTCTACCACAAACAAAAGAGAGGGGAAGTCAGCAAGAGACTGATTTATCCTGGAAATCAAGGGTTTCAATATAGACATGTTGAATTTGAAGTTAAAATGGTAATGTCCAAGTAAAGAAGTATATGTTGATTTATATAGAATTAAAATATAAATTATTTGGTTCTGTACAGCTGCTTTTAAAATATTTGAACATAGATGGTTTGCAGAATGACAACGGGGAAATTACATTGGTAATTTGCCCAAGAAACTGGCTTCATGCACAAAGGCAAAGAGCTCATGCTCTGAATTAGTGTAGTCAAGATTAATGCAAACACTGTATATGGAATAATTATTAGTACTAAATGTTTTAGCATCAAACCACAAACATTTCATCTTCATAAGTAATAATATGTCTCTATTTTGGATAATTAAGAGATATGAATCTTATATAGTTTCAGGATTTCATTTATACACTTTCATTGATATATATTTCCAGTAATTTTTCTGTAGGAACAGATAAGAAATTCTCCCAAAGAGTTGGCAGCAATACAAACACAGCTTGATATATACTGTGAACCACTGTCTGTTTCACTTCACTTTAGCATTTGCTTTTCTTAGAATAATTGACAGTAAAAAGTACACACACACACATACACACACACACACACACACACACACACCCCCACCCATGGCAGATCCTCACTCATTGACCCTAGCAATCTCACAAAGTGAAAACAGCTGAGATGGAGTAATGAAAAGTAATAAAGTTGGAGAAACAAAAGGTTTTCGGTAGAATGGATTAGAGGATTATTTTGCTATATCTTCTCAAAAGTCATATTATAATAAACTAATTTCATCTCCCCCCACCACTCACATGCAACATGTCAGTGGTAGTGAGGGTCATGGGCTGAGGGTCCATGTCACTGAACTCTTGTCAGAACATATGATTAATATATAGATTAGCTAATCGAGACATGTAGACAGTATAAAAATAGCTCAGAAACCTATAAAGATGAAGGGAGACCCAGACTGAGTTCAAGGTAGATAGTAGGGGAACCAAGAAATTAGCTAGGCATCTACTGTATAACACTAATTTGAAGCAAACCGTTGATTTCATTACCAAGCAGTTAAATCCAGAACTCCCAATCTTTTACCAAACAATGGTAATTGGCAGACATCAGGATTCCTCAGCTAATGTTGATATCCTCAAAACGACTATATTAATGCAACACATTATAAATTATGTTGTGTTGTATACAACATGTCACTTTACAGCCATTTAATTCCTAGTTCTGTTGTAGTCACTAGGTAAGCTCCCAAGGGTCTTTTAGCCTTTTCTTGAGATTTTCCACTTGTCTTGAATAAATAATACTAACATGTTAATACCATCACCCAGGAATCAATTGCAAAGGAAACTTTGTGAAAAATTAATATAAAACAAATATAAAAGCAATAGAATGTTGAGTCTAAATGTGAATAATTATGTATTTATAGCACACAGTCTCATGAGAGACTTTTTTCTCCATGTAAAGTGTCAATTTAGGCCACCTAACCTGTATACTTCACCAATAATTAAAATTGTTAACTACAGGGACACAGAGGTATCCTCATACAGCATGTGGAGGAGTCTACACTCACAGAGAGGTGGGTTATCTGATTACCCAGAGAAACAAGTTTTAGATAAGCCATAATTACCCTAGAGATAGTTTTGGTCAGGACTGAGAATTCTAGTTTTCCTTCCTTTCTTTATTTTTTCTTTGTAAACTGTCACACCCCCTAAAGTCATTCTGTTCACCTTTCCACAGTGGTACGCAGTACTCCCGTGAGTTTAATATTCAACAATAAACCCCAGCTCTAGGAAATATTTCACTAACATCAAGTTAACATGTCCTATTCATGTTTGAAATTCTGCTTCAGAAAATCTGGTTCTCCTTTAAAAACTCACCCATCAGAACATAACCCCTTCCCCAGTTCCCATCCTCACCTCCTGATTCTCTTCTGCCTCAGAACTGTGTGGGGTAGTGCAGCCAGGGGTCTCAGCCTTGGGTTTGGAGACACGGGGATCTGAGCTTCACCCCTGCTCTGCCTCTTGTAATTCTGTGTCATTGTGTAACTTACCCCACCTCTCCGAACCTCCTTTCTGAAGTGGGGATGGTATTACATGACTCATAATGTTGTTGTACAGAATAAAAGTCTGTGTAGTACATGGCAGGAAATCTGACACTTAGTGGGTATTGAATAATTCTACACTATTATAATTATTTTCATGGAAACACAGAACCCTGAAAGAAAAGATGACATACACAGTAAAGACCCAGAACCTAGTCCTGCTTCTGAACTGCCACAGAAAACCCAGCACAGACTGAAAGCAATTCTTCATCCAATTGTCAGGTGCCCTGCGACACGAAAGCTCATCACATACTGACTGAGCTGAAGTGTTCCCTGCAGTTGGATGTCTCAGGGGGTCTGTGGTGCATGTCTTTCAGTGAAATTATGCCTGCAAGGACTCTCTTTAGAGTCTTTAGAATGTGTACAAAAGATCCAATCAGCTTTATAATAACCAAAGAATTAGCTGGCTTGAAGGAACATTTGTTCATTCTTTGCTATTCTGTCAGTGAAGGTCATACAGTCCACACTAAATTATCTGGAGGGAAAAAGACACGGGGGATTCAGTAGTGCGGTTCTTGCCTGTGAAGTGGAATTCCCATGTAAACATAGCCTCCCTTTATTCAAGGCCTACCACAGTAGTGCCTGGCATAGAATCCATGCTCCAAAGTTATTTGATGACTGAATGAATAGACTGGCAGTCAGGGTACTTTGGAGCAAAGGGGCAGAAATGCACAAAAATCTGGCAGTTTTACTCTTGACAAATAGATTCACAGAAACATTATTAAGAAATGCAAGGCCAGGCATAGTGGTTCATACCAGGTGGGAGGAGGATCACTTGAGGCCAGGAGTTTGAGATCAGCTTGGGCAACATAGCTAAATACCATCTCTACAGAAAATTTAAAGAAAAAAACTAGTCAGGCAGAGTAGTGCACCTGTAGTTCCGGCTACTCAGGAGGCTGAGGTGGGAGGACCACTTGAGCCCAGGAGTTGGAGGCTGCAATGAACCATGATAGGATCACGGCACTCCAGCCTGGGTGACACAGTGAGACCCTGTCTCAAACAAAAAAGAAGGTAATGTCATGTATATGCCTGTTGTTTTGTTTTGTTTTTCCTATGAATATGAAGACTCATATAACGTGACAAGTTTCAGCATCTTGGAGAACATCTTCCTAGCGCTCAAGGTTAAGTTTTTCAGCACTGACAAAAGAGCAACAGTTTGAAATCTGGACCTTTCCAGATGTGCTTTAGATGCCAGGGAAGATCTTCCCTCACAGCCCACCCATGATTTTCACTCTTGAAAAGCACTCTGTTAAGACGAAGAGTGAATTTCATTCAAAGCTCTTCCATAGCTCTTCAATACTAAGTTCTCTCTTTTATTGATGTCCCTTTAAATGCTGGGCATCTTAATGAGTCTTCACTGGTTGATAAATTTGATTCATTAAAGACAATTTGATCTATCCACACAGACAACAAACCATTATCAGGAAATTTCCTGAATCCTTGCCCCTCCCTATCCTCTCCCTACTCCAGGCCTGAAGATTTATCTTATGTTGTAGTATGTTTTTACATTAAGTTGTAAGTAATTGTATGCTAATTATGGGACTCTGAATAGTATGATTAAAAGAGGACTGGACTTGGGGGCTGCAAGAGCTAGATTTTGACTTGAGACATGGCATCAACTGGCTGCATGACTTTGAATAAATCATGAATATTTACGGAGCCTTGATTTTCCATCTATTCTGTAAGAGAGCTGGACTATGAATCTCTCTATTCCCTTCTCAATTCTGAAATTTGAATAAATCCCAGGCTTCAGTGTGGCATATGGTAAGTGCTCAATAAATATTTATGAGTTTATATGAAGGAACAAGTTAATAATTAGATCTAAAAATAGTTAGAACCTTTTCACCTAGAGTGATATCTACAAGATATCTAATGACAAAAGCAAGAAACAGACGATGTGTATATTATGATCTCATCTTTTAAAACAAAGCCCAAAAGCTTGTATATCCATAGTATGCTTGTGTTTTTATAAGTATATGGGGGTTTATGTATGAGTGTGTATATATTTTTAAGCATATGAACTTGGGAAAAAATCCCAGATACATTCTAGATTATTGACAGTTTTTCTAGGTGTAGGTTTATGAGGTGAGGGATGATGTTGGTGTGGAGAATAGGAAGAGGGGAACTGGAAACTAAACCAAAAAGGAAAAGAATTCAGATTGCTACATTTCTCCACATAAATTTATACACACAGTGTAATCACTTTTGCTCATTTCTGTGAAGTTATATATTATGTGTGTATGCATATAAAGAGAACTTTTTTAAACAGTTTAATTTACCAGTTCCTGATTAGGAGGTTTGCTCATTTTCAGTGTTGTTTTCTCTATCTCTGAGGCAGAAGAGTGAGATATACAGTCAGCATGAACTTGCAGGGCCTGTAGAATCGCGCTGTTATGGCAGGTCAAGTGAACACCGTTGGTATGAATGAGTGAGTCCATTCCTGTATTCATTTGACCAGCTGTTCTGACTGGCTGCAGGAGTGGTGAAGGGCGATGAGAGACCTGCTCCAGGGCTTTGTAAAAAGGATGAGTTGAAAGGCCAAGAGAGTCAGTGAGCTGGTGAAAGGGAAATTTAAGTGATCAACATTGAGGTCCTAAAAATGAAGCCTAGGAAGCTTGCAAATAGGAAGGGAATAAAAGACTCAAAGTTAGAAGTACAGAAGAGGTCAAATAGTAAGCGAGCCTTAGAAGGATGCTGAGATATGAGAGGTTCTTGTTGAGAAAGGATAATAGATACAGTTCCAGTTAGTAACAAGTGCCAAGAAAGTAGATTCCTGTCGGCATATGGAGATAAAAGTCCTGGGAAGAGCTGAGGTCAAGGAACTTTAAAGCTAGGCTGTTTGATGAGTCATTCCAAGCAAATGAAGAAATCCCTGCATGACAGGGATTCAAGTAAGACCACGAACCTGGTGACTATTTCACTTGTGGCTGTCGAGGGGGGCACATATCCAGGGCCTTATAACTCCTTCTGAGTTAGAAGGAGGGGTAAATTGTGAGCAGCTCAAGGGGAGACGCCTCTGAAGGATAGATTATTATATAAATTTTGGCATTGGCATAGTGTGGCAAATATTTGAAAACTCTAGTGGGAAAGGTGGAAGCTGCCAGATAGCCACCCTCATTCTCTGAGCATGTGTGTATGCGTGCGAGAAAGGGGGAGTGCGACTTCAAGGAGTTGGTGTCCTTAAAGGAAACACAGGTTCCAAATGCAGGAAGAAAATGCAGAGAATGTGGAATATTTGTTAACCATCTACAAATAAGAAATTTGGGCTTCGAGTTAAGCCAGCAGAAGATGACAACAGTGGGAAAGCACACTCAAAGCAAATGAAAAGTGAAGTTTACTAACCAAAAAGAGCTCACACCTTGCATAATGCTTGGGGGAGTTTCAGGGCCGATGAGAAGAAAAGAAAAAGGAAATGATTAGCCTGGCGGTAACTAAAATTGTCTTCAAGGTTTTTTTTAAAAAAATAATTTAATAATTTTTTTTCTTTTTCTTTCTTAGTGGTACATAAAAACATGGTGAATCTCAATGATAGGATAATAAAGTCAAAGTACTGCATTTAAAAACTGACTACTGTTGGTTAGGAAAACCACATTATCTTACATTTTCCAGAATGGTTTCAAATGTAGGCTTTTTTTTTCCTTTTCAGAAAAGATTATTAAATGCTTAACTATATAGCATTTACGTTTTATAAATCTGATAGACATACCTGTCTGTCTGTTCTCAAACCTTAATCCATACACCTTGCACCATGTAAAAACATTAACTTAAAATGCACTGGAGACCTAAACACAAAATGTAAAACATGAAAATATTTATCACTGTGTTAGGCAAAGATTTCCTAGCTACTACAGCAAGAGCAAAATTGACTGAAAAGAAAACTGATAAGTCAGACTTTATCAAAATTAAGAATTTTTGCTCTTTGAAAGACACAGTTGAGACAATGAAAAGAAAAGCCAGACTTGGAAAAAATGCATACAGATCACATATATGATAAAGGAATTGTATCCAGAATATATGATGAAGTCTTCAAACAATAAGGACACTACAGTTCAATTAAGAAAAAAATAAGCAACATATTTACTATTTTAATGGTTAAGTATGCTCTTTAAATATTATATCATTTTTTTTTTTTGTTTTTTGAGATGGAGTCTCGCTCTGTCGCCCAGGCTGTAGTGCAGTGGTGCGATCTCGGTTCACTGCAAGCTCCGCCTCCCGGGTTCACGCCATTCTCCTGCCTCAGCCTCCCGAATAGCTGGGACTACAGGCGTCCGCCACCGCGCAGGTTGTTTTGATATGGGTGTTAGCCTGAGGCCCAAGGAGATGCTGCAGCTTGGAATGATTGCTAAGGCTTCAGCTGTCCAAACCATGCTTCCAGTATTTGAGAAGCATGGTAGGTAGGAAATGCTGTACCCACAGTTTACATGGAGGGTAAGGACATGTAAACTGTGGGTACACCAGTCCTACCTATCATCCTATTGCAGGGCAGAGCAGGACAGTAGATGTGCAGCTGAAGAGCTGCTCAAAACAGTGGGTGGTAACAGGCCAGGTGAGTGGGCAGAAGCAAAGCAAAGATAATGCTTAAGTGAAGTTATGAGTTTGACTGCACAGGGTGCTGTAAGCTCATGTGACTTTTGCTCAGGCCCAATTCTGCTACCTATTGTAGACACCTGAGAACTTCCTGCAAAGACCATCACCTTGTCTAGGCTACCTTCCCGAACTGCTTCTCCCATCTGTCCTTAACATGGCAACCTAGTTAATCTTTGTTATTAAAATGCCATCAACCATTTATTTGTAACCCAGGGAAGGAGAGGGTAGCAATGTCCATAGGGTAGCAGGAAATGAACTTAAGGAAATGAAGACTTGGAAGCCATTTATGTGACCGTTATTTGGAAAACCAAAGAGATACCTTTAGTCCTTCTTTATTATATCCTGAAAATGGTTGTAAGCTATATCTGAATTTACTGAGAAGTTAGTATCTTCAGAACCCTTGTAGAGGATGAATTAATATTTTCACTAACAGATTATCATTTTCTAGCCAGGGTACTAAAATAGTGAAAGTTGGAAAGATATGCTTGAAAGCCACCCACCGTATACTCAATTATACTCACTATATTCAATTAGCCCCAAGAGGAAATTACCAAATTATTGATAAAATAATTTATCAATTATTTTATGTATGCTTCATTAAGGTAAACAAATCAGTGAATCATGGTCTCACAATGTATAGAAAATATCAGTTTACCTGCCCATTCTTCAGTGTCACAACTCTAAAATGGAAATCATGCCAGGAGCATTTTGTCTGACTGATCTTTGTCACATACACTTCCTGTCCCCACCCCTGCCCAGAGCACACATACTGGCAGAAATAAGAGAGACATCCTAAAGGAGGGGTTTTTAAATTTTCCTTATTGAGTTTTTCTGAAATGAAGAGCTTAAGAAAGAAACAGGTAAATTAGGTTTCTGTGTAAGGGAGTAGAGCAAAGGAGAGAAAAACCGGAGAATGGATTGACCTGTGCAAGAAGGACATGCATCTAGGTAGCAGCCAGGCACACATGCAGCCTTGTAAAATGAGCTTCCATGCTTTCTCTATAGTGATCAGAACCAATCACTGCAGAGGAAGGCAAGAGCAATATTTGGTAAAGAGTGCTCAGGTGGAATGTAGATCAGGCAGGGCCCCTTCTGAGATCATTAGTATCAAACATTCCAGGATTTGTTGATGTTCAATCAGTTGACTTCTTCCTCAAAGCACCTTGACAGGGTTATGAAATGGCTTACATCAATAAAAAGCTATGAATTCCTCTGAAAAGTGAAACAACATGAACATAAAGTCTTTTACTGCTTTAAAAAATGATCCCAAAGTGATATTGGTATTAAATTCTTAGAATTTCATGTTTCCTGAGGTTATCACACAACATAATAAAAATATTATGGTTTTGAGAAGAAACTTCACAGTACTTTCATCTGCCGTATGAAGTTACTAAAAAATAAAGTAAAATAAACTGAAAGTAGACAGATGGAAGGAATGTCACATGGAGTAAACAGATGACGTGGAAACTCCTGGAAAAGTCATTATGGCATCTCTCTACACAGGAATTATAAAGGGCTGCAATCAACTCACTGGTGGTTTGCCAGTGATTAGACTACCATGGTTGAAAAGGAAGTGGAGAGAGCGCTCAAATGCTGGGAGAGCTGAGGAGGAGATGAGATGCTGTGAGCAGATATCACTCTTCTAACATAGAGACCTGCATTCTTACATGCAAGTGATGTTAAAGGCACAGTTATAGTATAGGCCTGTAATTGGTAATGCCTCTTCCCTGGCTGGGAGAACAGCTTCTCTTATTGTGTCAATTGCCACATTTATGCCAGCTGGTTGCAGAAGTGGCATATCCCTCAAACTAAAAACCAGGACCCACTCTGATGCTGCTGTACAGATAGAAAAAAACCATAAGAAATAGAATGTGGATTCTTCCTGGGTTTAGGAAGCTAAGAAAATCACTTACGATAGTATATGATGACGCCTGCAGGTTCAGAGACAGGATCCATTAAATGAGGGCAGAAAAGTCAGGCAACTACTGGTTGAAAGGGTACTATATGTCATGTCCTGTTCTAGATGCTGGAGGTATCCGTGGCACAAATCAGTCAGGGTCTCTGCTCTTTTGGGGCTTCTGGTTATAATTATGTGAATTATTCTAATAATAATTATATAATAAATCAAACACAAATAAAGTGATATGTAATTTATATTAGCTCTTTGGGAATAGGGTGAGTACCTATTTGCAAAGGGTGGCAAATACAAAGCCAGACTTGTCAGCACTCCCTGCTTTTCCTTTACCCACAGCAGACATGAGCCAAGCCAGTTAGGACATTCTGGGTTGCTAAATCCTTCTCAATACAGCACTCCCTCCCAACAGCTAATGATGATTAATCAGTGTCAGTGTATGATATTTGAAAACTTATATTTCATGCATACTTATTTTTGCATGCATACTTATTTTTGCTCATCTTATTTTCTTTATTCGTTTATTTTTTGTTTCTTAATATTTGTTGAACATTTTGAAATTCCTTGTCTCAGCAATATTGGAGGAAATTAACAAAAGGGAGGGATGTGCTTCCCTTCTGGCCAGTGTTCATAAGGGAATATGAAGAACTGAGGGATCAGGTCTAGTCTTTTCCACAACACTTGAAACAACTAAAATTAAAAGCTGAACCTCCAGAACGTGGGCCTGGGGCTGCTATACCGCATTTTTTTCATAGTGATGTTCTCTGGGAGGGCTGGAAGCTTTAACAACTATGACCAGTGTCTCCAAGACGGTACTTTAGCACCATGGGTATTGTCTTTAATCACAGAAGTGGCTGCACTTTTTTTTAATGCTTTCTCTTCAGCTCTGAATGGCTCTGCCTGGAGTGTCAATTGGCTGCCCTGCAGACTGGTGGTTTCTTGGCTGGGTGTAATCTTGCCTTGGTAGTACTGCTGCCTTCTTGCTGTCACTTGGTGCCACTGCACAGAACACCTGCCTGGTTCCTGTTCCTTCCTCACCCTGCCTTCTGGTTTTCATGGAATTTTGGATGCCTGATTGCATGCTAAGCCTTAACAAATTGTCCTGCTTGGATTTACGGAAACTACTTATTCAGGACTCTCTCCTTGTTGCCAGGTTTTGTCCTATTGCCTTGCTTTCAGCCCTGACCATTCCTATTATAACCCCTGACCATTCATCTTGCTTCTGACTCCACTGTCTGAGGCTACTCAGACCTGAGTACTTCTCACTATCCAAGGCTGAGTGCGGATGTACTATAGAGGTCTCCTTTTCTTTTGAGTTGCTTTCCATGCCTCCAAGAAAGAATAAAAAAGATGGAGGAAGAGGATAAGGAAAACGGGAAATAGAGACTAGGAGAAAGAGCGTGCGGAGGAGGGAGGGAAGGAGGAGGGAGGGAAGAAGGAGGAGGAAAGAGAAATACTAAGTTCATGCAACTGAGGTCCTGGAGCTATTTGCCCACTAGTTACATCCTTTCCATTTTTAATGCCTTTTTAACTATTTGGCTTTTCTTTGTGTAAAGTACTGAAGGCCATCCACAGCCTAGTTTTTCAATACACTCCCAGGGCTCCTCTTTAACTCATCAGGTAGCACATAATCACTAAATACAAGTTAATTTTAATATGATCCCAAACAAAACATAATTAGAAGAGCAATGTGCTGTGCAAATTATCATAAAAAGCATTCAAATGCCAAGTAAAAATGCATTTGAGTTATCTATGGTTTACAGTTATTTGTGGCTCTCCATTAGGGCAGAACCGAAGTTGACTTTAGCTATGATTTCATGGTCTATAAAAACAACCACTGAGAATTGGGTATGGATTGCAGTTGTGTTCAAATATTTTATGAACCTTCTTCAATGCCAACATTTACTCAACTTCTTTCTGCTATAATGGCCCACCTGTATTACTTCAAAGTAATATACATAGGTTATTCTCACTAGATCCAGAATGTGCCACATCTATTCAATGGGAAAATGCAGTGTGGAATTGGCTGAGGGAATCTTGACCTTCTAAGATTGAAATGTATTAAGCAGCTCCCTAAGGAAGCACTGTGCAGTGAATTGTAGTGGGGAAACTGTAATCAGGGATAATAGGATAAATGTCTCAAATATATAAAGGTGCAATTTCAAATAATGGGACATATACACCAGCCTAATGTGCAGCTTTCAAAGATTAGGAGTCTCTTGAATTTTGGCTAACTATCAAATGTCTTCATGCAGGTTTTTGGAGTAGATATTCTTGTATTTTTCTACACACAGTTTTAAGAATAATCATAAATATGTCCCTATCCTTATTGCTTTTCCAGATTATTACTCCAGAATGCAAAAGCAAGTCTAGGAGAGATGATTAGGCCCTCAGAATCTTTGTGGTTTGGATCCCTAAATATGGTAAGATGTAGGTGAGTTGCAGAAACACAAGAGTGACCATAAGTTACAAAAATGTTTCTTGACATTGCACTTTTTTCTCCTTTTCTTCCTAGTTATGGTCATCTGCCTCTCTTGGGGATCCAGCAGTTCACAATTCTTGTTTCTTTTTTTTAGTTTCAGGGGGTACATGTGCATGTTTGTTACATGGGTGTATTGCATAATGGTGAAGATTGGGCTCTCTGTATACACTCAAATAATTAAGATTTTATCCAATAGATCATCTTTCAATCCTCGGCTTTCTCTCCCTCCCCATTTTTGTAGTCTCCAGTATCTATTATTTCCATCTTTATGTGCATATGTGCTCATTGTTTAGCTCCCACTTATAAATGAGAACATGAGATATTTGATTTTCTGCTTCTTAATTAGTTCACATAGGATAATGGCTCCCAGCTCCATCCATGTTGCTGCAAAGGACATGATTTCATTCTTTTTCATGGAAATGCAATTTAAAGCCACACTGAGATACCTCTTATACCAGTCAGAATGGCTCTTATTAAAAAGTCAAAAAAACAACAGATGTTGATGTGGAGAAAAGGGAACATTTATACACTGTTGGGAATGTAGATTGGTTCAACCTGTATAGAAAACAATATGAAGATATCTCAAGGAACTAAAAATAGAGCTACCATTGACCTAGCAATACCACTACTGGGTATTTACCTAAAAGAAAATAAATCATCATATTAAAAAAGACATCTGGCTGGGCACAATGGCTCACACCTGTAATCCCAGCACTTTGGGAGGCCAAGGCGGGTGGATCACCTGAGATTGGGAATTCAAGATCAGCCTGGCCAACATGGTGAAACTCCATCTCTACTGAAAATACAAAAATTACCTGGGTATGGTGGTGTGCACCTGTAATCCCAGCTATTCAGGAAGCTGAAGCAGGAGAATCGCTTCAACCTAGGAGGCAGACATTGCCGTGAGCTGAGATCATACCACTGCACTTGAGCCTGGGTGACAGAGTGAGACTCTGTCTCAAAAAAAAAGACATTTGCTGTTGTATATGAAACCAACCTCAGTGTCCATCACCAGTTGATTAGAGGATAAAGTAAATGTAGTATATATATACACCATGGAATACCATGTTCATAATTCCTTAGGACTAATTCTGTCTGGGAACTGGAAAGATGTTAACAAGCTCTTGGCTAAAATCTCAGCTGAAGTTGCTCCATCACTGGCCCGAGTTTGCTCCTATGCTTTGGCCCTAACGATGGAGCTTTTGTCTTGTGTACTTTTTGTCCCACTGTCATGCTGCTTTATTCAAATGTGTCATAAACAGAGCTTTCATGACCTGCTTCATCACCATGAGCTTTGGAGTCAGATTGCTTGAGTAGAAATGTCTACTCTCTTACGTATCAGCTGGGTGTCTCTAGACAAGTAACTTAATTTTTATGTGGCTCAGTTACCTCATCTGTTAAAGAAAACCAACCTCGTAGCTTGCAGGGAATAAAATTATCTCTGTCAAGTTATTATTAGGCTGGCCCAAAAGTAATTGCGATTTTTCCCATTGAGAGTAATAGGGTCCTTGCTGTGTTTTGTTGTTGTTTTTGATACAGGGTCTTGCTCTGTCACCAAGGCTCAGTGGTGCTGTCATGGCTCACTGCAGCTTAGACCTCCCAGGCTCAATCAATCCTCCTGCCTCAGCCTCCCAAGTAGCTGGGACTACAGGCCTGCACCATCATGCCCAGGTAGTTTTAAATTTTATTTTTGTAGCGATGAAGGTCTCACCAGTCTGGTCTTGAACTCCTGAGCTCAAGTAATCTTCCTGCCTTGGCCTCCCAAACTGCTGGAATTACAGGCATGAGCCAGTGCACCCAGCATTTTGCTCTTTATAGTAAGCTTCTCTGATAATGTCAGCTTGCTTCTGCCTCAAAACAATGTCTACTTCATTTATCTGTCTATGATGGCACTTGCTTGTATCTTCCTAGACTTCTATGATATAGGAGCCTTACTGGCACTAGCTGTCTATTTCACAACACTATTCGTCACATCCTACCCTACTGGACTTTCTTCTCTGCTTTGCAGCTGTTTCTCCTCTGCTTCACCATGACCTACTCTGATCCTGCAGCCATGTGGGCTGGAAAGACAGACAGCCCTCAGTCTAAGTTATCCTGCTATCCATGACAGGAGTCTAGAGTTACAGACTGGTGTCATCTACCTCACATTTATAAGGTAGCATCCCAGCCAGCCAGTGGCATGTTTAGGGAAGAGAATATGTAGGTTTGAAAAACCTCAGTCTCCTGCAATACATTTTCTACCTGTTACCAACAGGATCAAACTTGCCTACAGAAAACAGCCTGATCTCAATTTCCTCAGACAATTCACCTATTAAAATGGCATGACTGACCTAGAGTTACGGAGATAACTCCTACTGCTGAGTTCTCTCAACCAGTGACCCCTGATAGCGAAAAGTACAAGAAAAGCACAAACCGTTTCATTTTATTGTATTTGATGGTCGGAAAGTGAAATTACAAACTGTGATTATTTCACCAAGCAGAAAGGAGACAAGTATAACACCTGTGAGGATGAAATAAAGGGCTTCTTTGGCAAAGAAAAGACAGGAGATATACAATTGTCTGTCATAAATTGAAATTGGCTCACCTTATTTTGATTTTGAAAGCCACCATGCATGTGGAAATATTATGGCATTTTGTACACAAGTTAATTTAAATTATGCAATAATTATAGGTTTCATTGGCTCACAAACTGTTAATATGTTACTTATACCCTTAGGCACTGATGTATGCTAAGGCTGATGTATCCAAAATGTATCTAAAAATCACTGGATACTGATTGGACACTGATGTATCCAAAAATCAAAAATTCTGATATTCAAGGTAATGAAATTGAAATAATATAAAAGCACATTCTATTCACTTGAAATAATGGATCAAAATATTTGGCTGATGCATTGTGTTGATTAGACCAGGAGGAAAATTAAATCAGTGATTCATTTTCATGTCTGCTAATTAGCCCTATTGTTTCATTGGCACAGCCTGCACTAGTTACAGCCTATGATCTGTGTCACTGTTGGTCAGTACAGAAAATTTTCAGGGCATTGACAGATGATTGTAATCAATACAAGAAAGACAAATCTCAGTGAGCACATTCAATGGAGCTCTAGAACATCCCTCCAAGTCAAATTACAAGGCACTGGGAATATGAGAACAAGCAGTCACTTTTAAATCATTTCTGGTATTTTTCTATGTCTACATGATATGTTATGTCCACTTCTACTTTTGTCTCTTTTCTCCTTTAAATATAAATGAGCCTTCTCAAAGCTATATTGATTCTCTTAGAAAAGGTTTTAGTACGCTAGGCCTAGTATGTAATATCTTTTTATATAGATATAGCTCCCAAGCTTCAGGGAGAAAATAGATCTAAAAAAATGGCTCCTTTCCCAAAGCGCTTGAATATAAGAGAAATGGCAGGCAACTCCAGGCTTATACCCAGCAGTCCTGGAAAGAAACAGGACTTAAATGAATTAGATATTGATTGCTTGTATATTTTTGAAATTTTGTTTAATCCGAACTGGTTCCCTAGACAAGGGATTGGATTTGGACATTAAATGACAGCAAAAGTAAATGACCCATATATGTCATTTTATTCCATACTTCAATTCTCTCCCTATCTCCTTTAGGGATTTTTTCAGACCATCACTGAGCATCTCTTCATAAAGGACATTAATTAGTTTATTAGTTATTAACTGTAATTTGCAAAGTTTGAAAACAAGGACTCTTCACTTAACGTTGCTAACTCCATAACTCCTGTTATTAAATAGAAGTTTAATAAATAATGTGTGATACCAGGGTGTCACTGGTTGAGAGAGCTCAGCAGTAGGAGTTATCTCCGTAACTCTAGGTCAGTCACGGCATTTTACTAGCTGAATTGTCTGAGGAAGTTGAGATCAGGTTGTTTTCTGTAGACAATTTTGACCCCATTAGTAATGGGTAGAAATGTATTGGAAGAGACTGTGGTTTTTCAAACTTATATATTCTCTTCCCTAAATATGCCATTTTAAAATTATAACCACTTATTTCCTGATGGTTATTTCTACACGGTTTGAAGAAGAATATGACTTTCAAACATCTTAGTAACCAGCTTTGGGATTTTCTTTCAAACACGCCAAAAAAGATCTGCCAAAGTTCATGAGCAATGCCTCCATAAAGTCCCAATGGAAGGAAACAGATATGGATAAAATATATGAAAATCCAAACGCAAACATAATCTACTAGTAGTGGGTGGTCTATATTGCTTTGACAAATTTAATTTTATCTTTTATTATGTGTTGTTATGTATGTGTCAGATGGGTCACTATGCTTCATTAAAAGATTTAGTCATTTGCACAATCGAAAGTGACCAAATAATGTTATAATTGTTTATGAATCTTAGATTATCATAGCTCCTAGTTTTCCCTTCATGCTTCATTTCCTTTGCCATACCCCAATCTCAGTTGGAAAAGAAGTATCTGTTGGAGGGAGGCATACAGATTTCATAGTAAATTTTACAGGACCCTTTTATTAAGCCTAGCATTGGCTGAAAATACAAGATCAGTATCTTATCGAAGAAGTGATACAACCCTGTATCTTTGTCTACTTATAGTTTACACAAATTATTTTGTACATAAATGAGACACTACTTTTATAAAAATTCTAACAAGTATTTCAGATATAGTTTTTTTAAATGGAGGAGACAACAACGGAATTCCTTTATTAGTTTCAGTAGATCTATTTCTTAATATTGTGCAGAGTGAGATGTTGTATTCACTTGAACCACTTTCTGCTGTTAAACTGAGGGTTAAATTGCCAGAATCAATATGCAAAAAGATGTATGTATTTAAAATTCTTTGCTAGGGTCTAATAGGTCTGATTATACTGATTTGGATGCTCTTCCAACCTTCTGAACCCTTCAAAAAGGAACAGCAAGAGAACAGAGAATGCTTTTTACTCTATCGGCATCGATTTACAGTGACTTCCAAAGTGAAGTCTGCACCTCTCAACCAATTTAAATGCACTAGATTCTACTACTCTGAGTAAATTAAGTTACTTTTAATTTAAGCCCACACTCAACCCACACAAACCTCTTAACGCAAATCATCTTCTCAAGTCTTGCTTTTTGAAACTATGAAAAAAAAATTCCAAGGACTGAAAGTCATCTCTAAAGTTTCATTGACAGGCATATCATTAGACACCTACTAAATTGAAATCGCTAAAGCAAACCTAAGGTAAATGAGTAGAAATAGAAGTACAACAAATAATAACTGCTTGGTGAGAAAACAACCCTTTTCTTATGGTTATTAAATCTTAATGTATTGCTTAATAACACAAAAACTGTAAAAGTGGATTAGTGCCATTTTATGTAACACTCCTGTACCTGAGGGTGAAAGGAGAAAGAGGAGTCTCAGGTGTCTGGGGCTGAGCCCCTTACTGGAAAGGTTTCAATTCTCAACTGAGTTGGAGTTTATCACTCTAAGCTTTAAGAATTATCACTTCTTTGATAACAAGCTGCCAAAAGTAGCTCTGTAGACTGGAAACCAAAGTTATTGGAAGATTCCCAAGAGATACAAGATTTGGGGAAAATAAAGTTAATTGTTCTGGAATCTAACATGACTCAGAAGAGCAGAATAAAATTATCTCCTGGGTTTGATGATTAATTTTCACCAGAGGGGAGAACTTTCCATCAGCAGCTGGCCAGAGACTGAAAGCCGTCCAGAAGCCTATCAGAATGATTTAGAAGAAAATGGATCTCCTTCGTAGCCTCCTCCATGGTGTAGAATCCCTGAGCATCCAAAGTCTTCCTCCTCGCTCACTCCCTAGATGAACTCATTTGTTCCCACAGCTTCAGCAACTGTCAGGGAAGAACCCCAATCTCGTAAAGGATAGCCTAGAATAACAACACTGCCACCCCATTAAGTGTTAAAAGTAGACAAAGAGACTTAATGGATCACAGCAATATAGATTTCTTCTCTTTTACATCTTCCATCCAACCTGTCATTAGTAATCCTGCTAAATCTGCCTTCTTCATTCCCAGGCATGCTTTCATTTAAGTCTGCCATGATTTTTCACTTGGATTAGTTTGCAACACTGCCTTTGCAGACCTGTTTCTAAAGGACAGACCTAATTAAGTCATTCTCCCTTTCCACTTTGCTCTTCTCACAAAACCCAGTTACTGCATACTCGAAAATGGTAGCTGCCCATCTGCAAACTCTGCATCCGTGGATTCTTTAAAACGTCATTTGGGGCCAGCAGGCTATGCTTAATATTTCAAAATGCTTAAAGATAATCTCCAATTTCTCTGGATAAGGCTTTATAGATTAACTATGAGCTAGAATTATTTCAACTCAGGATAGTACCTGGTGTTCTTCCATGACCCATCAAGACAGGGCCAGGAGCTGGTCTTATGTTCTCCTGTGATTATCCTAAACCTCTCCCCATTCAGCATGATGATGACAAATTGGTATTGCCTGGTGATGCTGAACCACAGACAGGATTGGCGAAGCCTCTTTAGGGCAATAGCTGTATTATTCATTATTGTTTCTACAGAGCCTGGCACTGGAATATGGGAAGCACATAATACATATATGTTTTAATAACTTTTTAGAAACCTGACTGATAGTTTTATACTTGTAATCAGATTAATTGTATTCATTAATACAAAATAGAGACAAGAATAGATAATTTTAATGTAAGCAATCAAGTCCAATGTGTATGCCAACAGAACTTTTCAAGACACAGAGCTCAGAAGCAGAAAATACAAACAAGAAATTGTTAGAGTAGTAAAAGGGAAAGAAACTCGTATTTATTGAGCAACCAGTATGTGCTGGGCTCTGTACCAGATACTTCAGACACATGCCTTCATTTTTTCCTCATCCTAATGCTATGAGAGAGAGCTTACATTTAATAGTGTAAACAAAATAAGATTCAGAGAGAGATTTCCAAAGTCACAGATTAGCTAAGTAGCGGAAGCAAGGACCCAACCATCTCCTGACTTGAAAGCCTATTGTCCCACTGACGTTTTTAATTGCAGGGAACTAAATACTCACAATCATGACAAATCCAAATGACAGACCTGCCAGTTCTGTTTAGCTTCCTAAAGGACTCCTGATGAATGAATTCAGGAGTTATAAATTGAATAAAAACTTGATTGTATCATAGGTACACACATAGGAAAAACTTAAAATTTTGATGTCTCCCAACTTTTGTTATCAGTTGATCCCAGAACTTACGTAATAGTAAAGCATATTTTCCTAATGTGAAGGCTCATTTCCCTCTTCTGCAAAGACTTCTAAGGCTCATGACTCAAGTGGACACCTTAGGAAGCTTCCTTCCATGCAAGACTCTGTCTCCACTTAGAGCAATAGCATATTCACTACATTCTCCATATAGGATGGATCCTCAAAAGTTTATGCTGGTCTTTCTCTCCTAAGCAAGTCTACATCTTGTACCCCACAACCCAGCCACATATGATACATTTAAAATGCCAACAGAGCCACAGAATGAGAAGAACTGTGCCCTATTATGATAAGGCATTTGCCTGATGGTGGTAATTTTTTTTCCCCTTTAAGTTACAGAAGGCAAGGAAGTAACAAAATGGTACCCAAATTGATTATTGCCATGTAAGGCTTTTTTCCTATTCTTATATTCTGTTCCATTTTAGTCCTTTAATTTTGTTTAAAAACACAAACAGGTTTTTATTGGATGTTCATTTCATTTACCTGTTATGTTTAATCAGGAGTTTCAGTCTGTTGTGTTCTGGGATGTATGCCAATTCTTCATGTACTTAGGGATACAAACACACACACAACACACACACAACACACACACACAAACACACACACAAACATCTCTGCCTATCTATCTATCTATCTATCCATCTGGTCTCTGTTGATGCCTTGCACATAGGTATTAAACTGAATGGCAGAGAGGATAAAGATTTAATCTTCCTGGAAAAAGAGAAGGCAGTTCCCTTCAACTAAATGTCATGCAGAGGTCCTCTGTGAGGTAGGTAGTCAACTCAACATATTCTTCCTGGGTCCCTTCATGTTCTCTGACGGGGTAGAAATAGTGCTCTCTCTCTCTACAACTTAATATCAGAAATGATAGAAGAGAGAGAAAATATTCAATAAACACCATGAGTGAATGCTTTCCTAGTCTACACCTGTGCCATCCAATACAGGAGCCACTAGACAAATGTGTTTACTAAGCACTTGAAATGTGGGCTTGACTGAATTGTGATAGGCTGTCAGTGCAAATTTACATGAGATTTTGAAGACCTACCACTAAAAAATTCAAAATATCTCATTAACAGTATTTTACATTAATGACATGTTGAAATGACAGTTTTGGATGAAATTACTTTTTGGAAATGTGGGTACTAGAAAGTTAAATATGTGGCCACATTATTATTCTATTGTTTAGTGACCTACTTCTCTCTGAGCTTTAAAACAAGTTGGCTGGAGTGGCTTATGGTCATTACAGACTAAATAGGCAACATAAAATCCACTTAAAAATAGAAAAAAAGATAGAGAATGGGACTCATACATATCCCAGTGCACCATAATTTTCTGGACTGCATTTTAATCTGAAATGTTGCATGTACAGGTAACTATATGAAAGCAGGTTAGTGCATTGGTATGTGTGTGTTACAGTAAAAATTGCTTCTAGGTCTCATTTCACCTCCCCTCAGGGACACCCCCTTGTAAAACCTGCCAAAGACAAGAAAAAAAAAAACTCTTTGATTTGAATTGGCCAGTGCAAAACTCATAATTTTCTGACAACAATTCCCCAACTTTTTTTGTACATGAGAACATTTTGGCATTTGACAAATTTGGCAACTATCACTTTTAACATCTAAATTTGCCTTATATCCCATAGTCAATATTTACAGAAACCTAGGGTTTTTTCCCCCCTCTATTTCACCCTGGTAGAAATAATATGATTTGGACAATTCTCAGAAGAGAATGAATAATGAAAATTCACATCTATTCTCCAAACCTCATTTATCCAATAGTTTTATCCAGAGCAGCTAACACAGGCAAAAGTATACGGGTTTGAATGTCATATTATTATATATCTTTTATCCATGAAATTGCTGGAAAGTCATGAGTCAGATGGCACACAACCAATGTCATAGAAAATGCATGGGGACCTATGTCATAGAGATTTGGGTTCAAATCCCAGTTCTGCTGCTTACAAGAACCCCCATCTTCTCATCATGTTATATGAAAAATAATTGTGAGGATTAAATCAAGTAATCAAGTATAGTGCTTGGCTCACAGAATACTTTTTTTTTTTTTTTTTTTTTTTTTTTTGAGATGGAGTCTCGTTCTGTCGCAAAGACTGGAGTGCAGTGAAACCAACTCAGCTCACTGCAAGCTCCACCTCCCAGGTTCATGCCATTCCCCTGCCTCAGCCTCCCAAGTAGCTGGGACTACAGGGGGGTGCCCGCCACAATGCCTGGTAAATTTTTTTGTATTTTTTTAGTAGCGATGGGGTTTCACCCTGTTAGCCAGGATGGTCTCAATCTCCTGACCTTGTGATCAGCCCACCTCAGCCTCCCAAAGTGCTGTGATTTACCGTGCCAGGCCTAGAAGACTCTTAATGAAAGTTAGCCTCTCCCTCCTTTTCTTCCCAGTTATAAAGTCACCCTGTGCCTACACATTCACGTTACCTCATACTTATCAGCACTGACTCTCTTTCTCTCTCATTTTTTAAATTGTCTTTTCAAATGCTGGGCTTGGGGAATTCACAATTATGGGCCACATTATCAGCTGTTTGGGTTCTATGAAGGGACTTGAATTTTATCAGTCTATGGGGGAATAATGCATAAGATGAAGCTATAGACTTTTCAAAGTTTTTTTTTTTTTTTTTTTTGAGACAGGTTTTCACTCTGTAACCTGGGATGGAGTGGAGTGCTATGATCATGGCTCACTGCAGCCTTGATCTCCCAGATTAAAGTGACCCTTACACCTCAGCCTCCCTGGTAGCTGGGACTACAGGCAGACACTACCATGCCAGGCTGATTTTTTCTTTTTTTTTAAGTAGTGACAGGGTCTCACTATGTTGCCCAGGATGGTCTCGAACTCCTGGGCTCAAGGATCCATATGCCTCAGCCTCCCAAAGTGCTGGGATTACAGCCATGAGCAACTGCATCATGCCCAGGTGGAACTTTAAAATTTAAAAAAAATCACCCTCAGAAGCAGCTGTCTGCATCCCTACTTTTTGAGGCTGGGAAGGAACAGCAAACAATGGGAGAGTCATTTACCTCCTGGAGTCACAAGGGCTCCCTGACCTCTTTCTGAGATTCCAAAAAGCACAGACAGCCTAGATTCTTCAGCATGTGATGCCTCTGTCTCAACTTCTTACCAGATCTACCTTGTTAATCAACAGTGCAGTCTGCTCAATGGAGCAAAAATCAGTCCATTCCCAAGTAGAGTGTGAGTCCTCTCTTTCTTTTGTCTTAGAACTTGTGCTCTAGAATGTTTTCTGGTCTGAGATTTTGAGACTGTACATTCACTTTTCTATTTATACCAGCTTCTCAAATGAAGCATGAAAGGATCTGTATTGCATGTTAGAAATATCTTTCAGTGTTTCTAAACTATTCTGCAGCATTGTTTGTGGAGATCCTATTTCATTCACTAATTTTCAACTTATTTATTTTATTGTGTTTTGCTTAGTCTCTTATATGACTTTTATTTTTATAAAATTTAATATTAGGTTCATGCAAAAGTAATTGCAGTTTTGCCATTACATTTAATAATGCCAATTTTAATAATGCCATTACTATTTAATGGAAAAAAGCACAACTATTTTTACACCAACCTAATAGTATCAACTAAATAATTTAAAAACATTTTGCAGTGACATCTCACTTACTCTCTTTCTCTTTCACCTTCTCTCATCCCCTCCACTCTCTCTCCTTCTCTTATTCTCCTTCTTCCCCTCCTCTGTGATAAGAAATATTCTCCTTTAGTATAAAGAACCTCTATCTTTGCTCTGAGTGAACTGTCCAGCCAAAGTATTGGAGGTCAAAGCCAGCGGGGGTCATTGGCTCTG
Source organism: Pongo pygmaeus (assembly GCF_028885625.2). NCBI lineage: Eukaryota > Metazoa > Chordata > Mammalia > Primates > Hominidae > Pongo > Pongo pygmaeus. The sequence continues at coordinate 32,100,558 of NC_072380.2, read as the reverse complement.
ATAATTAGAACACCTAGAGACCTTAATTCAAAGTTGTAAATTGACAAGTCTCTAGGGGAAATCGCTATCTTGTCAAGAAAATGTTCTATGTCCCACAGATCAAATAAGATACAAATATAGAGATGTTACGAGAGTACTCATTCCATTTTCACAAAGAGAGAAGCAATCATTGCAACCCCTAACTGCATAAATCTATGTGGTGTTAAGAGATATAGATTCTCTCAATTATAGACACCAAAATATAATTAAAAGAATTAAAAACTAATTTAATTAAAGGAACAGTTACCCACATAACAAGGGTTAGCCATGCTATACAGACAATTAGCAGGAGAGGTTTAGTGCGATACAAGTCAACAAATGCCTCTTGAGAACCTACTAATGCAATGTGTTTAGGTAGACTAAAACACATTCTCTTCTAACAATAAAAAAAGTTTCTGAGCATTTTTCTCTTACATCCTAAGAAATCATAAACTATATTTCCAAAGAACTTTTCTTCAACCTCTCTCTCCAGTAAAAGCTTTATTATCCTACATATTCACCCACTTTGCCATTGACTAGCTATGGGACCCGAGACAAGTCACTTTTCTCAAGTCATTTCAGTGTCTTCACCTCTAAATGGGAGTTGGAATAGAATATCTGTCTCAAATCTAGGGCTAGGTCTGTTCCAGCTCCAGGGCTGTAATTTTATCATTCTACTAGGGCAACAAAAGATGGGGTATAGAGGAGGGATGGGAAAAAGAAGGATGTCTGTCAAACAAATTTTATGGCTGTGTTATTATTTTTTTTCCTAATTTGATCTTCCTCTCTGGGTTAAAGATATTAGTGACCACTTATGAAGGTCCAGCTATTTAACAGACAGTAGTTTAACATTTATTATTGGCCAGATTTTATAGAGGAAAATACTAAGCCACAAAAAGGTTTAGTAGCCTGCCCCAAATTAGAGCTAACAAGCCAGGGACTTCTCCCTCTTCAGAGCTCTCACAGCACATTTCAAGTCCTTCTTTTGGTGTGCGATATCACCGTCTTGTTCTCTTTCTCCATTCTTGACGTTCAGCTTTTTGAAGTTAAAGCCCCAGTGCTTAGCACCATGCCGGGAATATACGAAGTGCTCAATATATGTTGAAATGACTGAGAAGGCAGAAATGGCCTTATTTGCAAAAAATATCAGTGTTTTATATTAAAAATAAACCCCAAAAATCTATTTATATATTGCTAAGTAGACTAAAGTTCTGGCCTTTACAGTGAACTACTCTTTCTCCTAGGATCATCTTTTTTCTCATCTGACAGATTCATAAGCTAATGGAGAAGAGAGATTGTGCACTTTGACTCACAGACACAACTACATTCGTGTCTACATTTTGATAAGTCAGAGAAATTTCTCTTCACTTTAAGTATCTTATCATTCTTATCCAAGCACCTCTACCAATTTAATTCTTTGCTACCTTATCTTTCTCCCCAAACATATTGTAAAAATTTCAAACATTCCACAAAGTTAAAATAATTTCATAATCAATAGCTATATTTTATATCCAGATGGTAACATTTTTATTCTATTTGCTTTCAAACATATCCACCCATTTATCTATCCCTCTATCCATCTGTCATATTTGTTGATGCATTTCAAAATAAATTGCAGACATCTTTCTACTTCCCCTAAATACTACAGCATGCATATCTATGCTACATTATCTTTTAAAATTACATGAAATATTTGTATGTTGTGTTTCCTATTGAATCTCAGGAAAAAAAAAAAAACCCTTTTTGTTTTTTACTGAGTTTGGGGCTCACTTGCTGTTGGAATTGAGGCCCAAACCTACAAATTATTGCCTGATTAAGAAGAAAGCATATTAAGAGGTAGATCCAGGAGAATGAAATACCTAAACATTTTTGAATGCAAATAATTGAGTCAAGAAAATGCTGCATAAAATTAAAAGTCTAGCCTTTAATTTTCATTCAAGGAGACAGTGATAATAATGTTAGTGTTTATCTCATGACTTTATGAATCAACAAATGATGGCATAGCATGTTAGATCATTAGAACATCGTTACTGAGATGTAAGTCCACAAGGTTTCAGCAGGGAAAGCTACCATGACATTTTGCGGTCTGGGTCAAGTGTTTGACAAGGGCAAAGCTCCAGGAATGTACCATCCACCTGTTCATTAGATGTCAGCTCATAATAGGCACAAGGCCAAGGTAGGAAATCACACAAATGGCAATTTTCAAAGTTAATGATCTAAAATAATTAGATCAAATGTAACAGTTGTTTGTTAGTTGTTTGGCAAAAGCCAAAATCCAAGTGAGAAAAAAAAATTATTTAAACGCTTCAAATACCTTGTTTAAGTCCCTAAGGCAGGTGGTACTTTTCCTAACTTAGTGCCATGCTGTTCTGTCTGTTAGACATACTCTGCTCCCCTGAGAAATTGCTAGTACTCATTCATTGCATCACCCCAACCACAAATTTTACTTCTTCTCTGATGCCTTCTTGGTCTTTTCCCAGCAGAAGCATTTCCTCTGTTCAATTCTCATAGCAATTGTTCAGTATCAATTATTATGTTATGATTTGATTTGTGATAAGTTCATTACACACCCATCTGTCCCCATGGCACCTTCATCATTTCAGAAAAGTGCCAGTCATGATACTTGGTTTCTAGTAGGTGCTAAAGGGATGCTGAATAAATTAGAGTTGAAGCCTATGCCAAATCATTTCAAGCCAGTTGGTATGGAGGAAGCAACCTATGATACTCCTGAGAATCCACTGACCAACTAAAGAGAGAAAAGGGCTGGTTAGCAGCAGACAGCAATATCAACTTAGATTCTGAAAGTTCAAACAAAAGCTGTAGGAAAGTAAGAAAGTCGGTTTCTTACTGAGTTCCAAATTTAAAAGATCCTGATTCAATCAAAAGTCACCAGGGCTATGTAAGTGGAATTTTTGTCTTAGCGAAAGAGCATTTTAAAAGGGAACCCCTTGCTTGACATAAACCAAAAATATTTTACAGGCCATAAGATTTCGTTTTATGTCATGTCATGCTTTTGATCAAAAAGGTATTTTCCATATTCCTTTTCAATCTAGTAGATTCTACTTTCTACTATGTTTGAAAAAGGGAACTTCGATGGCAAAGAAAACATGCTCATTTTGCTCACCATCCCAGGGGAAGTGGTACTCTGAGATTCTGCTATGTTTGGAATTTCTTTCCCTCATCAATTCATCAGAATAGATTTCCTAGCACAGCAGTGACACTGCTTGCATTTCCTCAGCAAATTTATCAGCTCCTGACATTAGAAATCTGAATTTAGATATTTTTAGCTGGACTGGGAAGAGAACAGTTCTCCTGAGACCTCAGTGTCAATGCTGCTGTATGAATCAGCCCAGCGAGTGGGTGGAGAACTGCAATCTCAGCCATTGACTTTTTTTTCCCCTAGAGGAGGGATCACCTCTTTGGCTCACTGCCAGAAGTGCTTTGTAGGTTGTTCCAACTCATGGGGCTGGAGCAGGGCTCTGCCTCCATTTGTCAATGCAACATACCACGCAGCTGAACCACCCCACTGACTTTTCCCTCACTGGTGATTGCTCAGGTGGAAAGAAAATCCTCTAAAGGGAAGAGAATGAGGCCTCAAAGAGTGGGTACCCAAACTCAAAGCATGGATAAAGGGCACAAGGCAAACATGCATCTCCAGAGAGAACAGTCAACCTCAAAGGCATTTCAACCTGGAACTCTTTTATTTTTAGAACTATTTTCCCAACTTTCCCAATGAACAGAAAAACAGGAACTACAACATTCTCACACAATCCTTCCAACCTAACAAATGAGCGAAATATGACCATGAAGTTAATAAGAGGATTAACTGTCACTGAATTTAATGCACCGCATTATCCTAATCACTATGATTTTCCATTACTTAGATGTGAGGCAGTTTCAATACAAGTCAGTTTGGAAAGTGGTTTTCACAGCGTCCTCTCTTTATATTTCTGTTGTTTTTCTCAGCTATTAAAACACCATACTGACACTGGGGAGGCCAAAATGCCCAAGGCTGATGAATGCAAGTTTGCAAAATCAGTAAAAGCACAGCTTGCTTTTGTTGTCTCTGGAGTCATCCCTGACATGGAAGGCATATGGCATAAGGATAGGAAACATATTATGTAATTTAGGGTTTAGCTTACACAGGATGATAGAGATTAATCTCAGTTAATCAGAGAGCCTAGGCAGCCAAGAAAAAAAAAAAGCCTTAAATCTCAGAACAATACAGAATATTAGAGAAGCTGACTAGTTGACTCTAGCTTAACTTTGCTTATTCAGAAGTAAGGAAAGGCTAGAGGGAGACTCTTACTGAACTGTTCCAGCTGCTACTCAAACTATCTGGTGCTCACCTGTTTGTTTGACTAGTGTCTGGAGAGAAATGGCTGAAGAAAGCTGTTTCATTGTCAACTTAATCTAGGAAAGATTCCTCTTTTCAGTTTTATTCCCATCTCCACCCTTAAATTTCCCAAACAATGTGATTTACTGTCACCAAAAGACTTCACAGAACATGAGGTAAAAGGCTAATTAAAAAGAAATGGAAATTTTTAAAAGATAGCTTCAAACAACCCGATTACACTAACAGGCATTTGTAACTCTTAATTCTTTGTCTGTATTTTCCACTGGACATGCTCATCTTTTAAATTCATCCTTCTTGTCTTCAGTTCAGACTGTCCCTGCTCTATCTTGGGTCTTGCCTAGAGTATTACATGTCCCCTAGTGATTCAGTGTGTCTCTTTATTTTCCCCATTCCAAACCTTTCTTCATACACTAAACATGTATTAAGCATCACCTAAGGGGTGACAGCAGGGTGGCAGTGTAGAGAAGGAAAAAGCGGGAAAACCTGGGATGGTGGGAAGATAGAATAGCCGAGACATACTAATGGATGGTATAAGTTTTGTGTTTTAGGATAAATGAGGAATCATAGATGACTTCTAGTTTTCTTGAGCAACTGGATTGATGATGGACAAGACTGGAGGAAAAACAAATTTGCAGATAGAACACAAGAGTTCCCATTTGTAAGAACTACGTTTGGGATACTGAGAGATATCCAGGGTATTTTATGCACTTTGAGTCTTTAGGCTTCATGAGACTGCCAATAATGTACCTGGTACCAACAATGTTTAAAATCCCCGACACAGGGCTGAATCCAGGGGCAAGAGAAGATGACCCAGAACTGAAACTAAAATGCTCCAGTAATGAGAAATTAGGCAGAGGAAGAGGTGCTATCAAATGGAGATAAGCAGCTCGTGATTCCAGAGGAAACACAGGAGTATGTGGTACAAGAAACCAAGAGAAGATACTGTTTCCAGAAGGAAGTGGTTAATTGTGGCAAAAGTTGGTGAGCAACCCAGTGAAACAAAAATACTGTATTGGACATGTGGAGGAATTGATGAGCCTGTTTAATTTTCATTTTCATGGCAGTGGCAGAAGCCTAACTGAATGGGGTGAGAAACAAATGGGAGGTAAAGAAGTAGAGACAATAAAGGCAGACAAGTTTTTCCTAGAAGTTTAGCTGAGAGGGGGCAAAAGACAGCAAGAGGGGAATATGGGATTTGGGAAGGATTTTGTTAACATGGAAAGTTAATTAATGCATCTAAGTCACAGTTTCTTCATCTGCAAAACAGGTATAATGAGACCTAATTCATGAATTTGTTAGGATTAAATAGCATGTGTGAAGTGCTTAGCACACTGCCTGACATAGTAAGTACCCAAAATACATTAGCTATTATGATTATCATCGTCTTTGATAACATTTTTTAGAGCTATATAATGATCCTTACCATATACCAATATAGTTATTTTTTTGTGTCGTCCTTCTTAATTGGAAAACATAATAATCGTTTAACAAATACATTTTGTTTGAATTGAATGGCAATTGAATTGAATTAAATCAAGAAAGGTAAAAAATATACACAGTGCATTCTAATAGCCAGAAGAGTCCTCTGAATTAACCAGGAGAGGCCAAGTCCTCTCAAGACTCTTGGTTCAAATCCGACCTTGTCTCAGGTCGGCCACCCATGGCACATCCTGTTGGGGACAGGGGAAAGGCTTCTCGTGGCATGAATCACCATACAGGCGGCCAAGTCGCCTCTTATTTAGATTTATGAATGTCATATTCTTTATTGACTCTCACAAGAGTTCCTAATCAGAAAGATTCCAAACAGGTTTCAGCCATCTCATTAGGACACAGGAAATTGGATAAAGAGGATAACCTCTGAAATCCTCCCTTAGTCATTGATCTTTGGGAAATTAGCTCTCTATGGCTTAGATCACTCTGAAGATTATAAACATGTCCAGTAAATATAACCTCCATCTAGATCAGCCCAGAAATTGCAATAGCATTTGGCAGGAGAGAAAATGCCTGCCAAGAGCCAAGCAGCTGTAGCAGGTGCTGTAAATCAATGCAGGATACTCACATGGTTCTGTATTCCGCCGGGGCTCCAAAGCCTTCCAAGTAGATTATCTGCATAGATTTCAGGGTAGCAAAGTGGCATTATGAACACACAACTCCCCTATCCATTTTCCTTCCATTTACCTGGATGTCAGAGTTGTTGAGCAAGAAAACTACATTGTTCAACAAGGAAAAGCTCTATAGCTAAAGTGCAAGGTGCATTTCAGTAAAAGCAGTACTCAAGAAAAATGAAAATGCTAAGAAAAGGAAAGAAAATGAAAATATATGATGCTTTGGCAAATAACTTTTATTTATAGAAATATATGTTATACATACACATATAAACATATGTGCATATGTGTGTATATGTGCATGTGCACACACACATTCCAGTTGTCAAAACTTCTACACCTTTATAAATATATATAGTAATTTAAGTCAAAGAATTAAAGCATTCAAAATATTCCTTGATAAGTGAGTTTTTTTGCTTTTTTGTTTTTTTTTTTTTGAGATGGAGTCTTACTCTGCAGCCCAAGCTGGAGCGCAGTGGCATGATCTTGGCTCACTGCAACTTCACCTCTAGGGCTCAAGTGATTCACCTGCCTCAGCCTCCCAAGTAGCTGGGACTACAGGAATGCACCACCACACCCAGTTAATTTTTTTGTATTTTTACTAGAGACGGGGTTTCACCATGTTGCCCTGGGTGGTCTTGAACTCCTGAGCTCAGACGATCCACCTGCCTTGGCCTCCTGAAATGCTGGGATTACAGGCATGAGCCACCATGCCCAGCCGTTAAGTGGTATTTCTACGTTTGTATGGCATGTGACTAAATTGATCAATATTCAATATCATGAAGGTATTTGCATAATGTTAACCAGATCTAATAGGCAAACAAAGGGATAAGTGAACAGAGTTCAAATGTATTTTAAAGATATTACAAAGAATACTTGGCCCAGAGTAATACTGCTTCTTCTCCATGATTCTTTTTAGATTCAGTAATAAATAATAATAATAATGACAATAACAAAAACGACATAGCTGAAGACTGGGAAGAAAATCAACAGCATAGCTAAAGATTGGAAGAGAAGGTTACATACTAAATTATATCCATTCTTTTCTAGTAAAAACACAAAGTACTGTTTGAATTTAGTAGGCAATCACAGAAGTATGAGTTAGATCCATATTTGTTCTATGTGCAGAGAAGCAATATGGCATAGAGGAACCACATTAGTATCAATCTCAAATCCATCTTTTATAGGTATCTTATCCTCTTCATTTAAATGACAAAGAAATCATGGCTTCCATGTACATTTAGGCAGGCTCTGCCACACACAAAGATATCTGGCCTAGAAGGTCCGTGGGTCCTTAGATGCAGCCTGTGCTCTATTCTCAGGCACAGGCAGCATCCTCCTGGAGGGGACGCCGTTTTCTAATTCTCGTGACAGCACCCATAGGTTAGTGTCACACCTGAAAATAAGTGCCTTTCAGGGTTGATGTAATCATAAAGAGTGATATACATCACATCTTATCACAGTGCCAAGTGCATCACAGATATTCTCTAAGTACAGCTATGGTTGTTATTCAGTTTTAAAAATCTAATCCTTTGATTTTTCAATATAAGTTAGATATAAATCTTCATTGTTCAAAACCAGAGACAACTTCTTTCTATCTTTTTGGATAGAAAGTTCACTGTTAGCGCCTTGTAGGAAAATGCCCGTGCATGATCTTCCATACACATTATGGTGTTTTTCCAAGAAGAGCCATAGAGATTCTGAGTCTATCTCTTCTCATCACACTCTCTTCCCATCAACTATAGTACAGGTTTTAAAATGGTAATAAATTGAGGAGAAATCAGAATGGGCACACACATTGTTACATATAGCTTCTTCAATCTAGAGGATAATGAAAACTGTCAATAAAACTGGGATTTAATAAAGGAAAAATGCTGTCAGACAAATGATGAATTGTTTAGGCAATTATAAAGTGGTGCAAGAAAATCACACATTATGAGTGCAGTTACTCAGATATGACAACAGGGTGCTCATGGAGGGAACTGAATGAAACACTGGGCAAAAAACCAAAAAGGTAAAATAAAATAATGGTGATCAAGTTGTGGGGGTAGCCCAGAGAAATTCCACAGATGTCTGCAGGAGGTCTTCTCTTCTGTTTATTCATCTTTATTAATGATCTTCAGAACATAGTAAATGGTGTGCTAATGAAATCTGCAGATGATAGTCAGCTGGAGAATGTTGCAAAACATCAGCAAGGACAGAGAAATAATGCAGATGGTCTGAGAGGAGTTACAGATCTTGGGATCAAATAACAAGATGAGAGTCAGGTTGGGAAAGGGCCAGCTTATTCACCAGGGGAAAATGAATGAAAACACAGATACGCACAGGAAGAAAAAAGCCTGGAAAAGAGGTCTTCTGAGAAGGACCTGTCGAAAGGGAGCTGCGGCTAGACAGCAGTTACCATCCAGGTGAGTTTGTGCTGCAAATGACAGTCCTAGTGGAAGTCTTATTTTCAATCCCAAATCTAACTCTTACAGGCTCCGAACTGCAGATGGCAAGACATCACAGTAAAAAGGGGCGCACATATTTATCTCTACTCAATTCTCAAGTGGCTGCACCTGGAATACTGTTTTTGGTGTAGGGAAATCTCTACCAGAAAATCTGGAACAAATTCAGAGTATAACAGCAAAAATATAAGTAACAGGAAGCCCGTTATAACAGAAGATTAGAAGAGCAAAGTATGGATGACTTGGCGAAAGGACTCAGAAGAAAGCCTAGTGACAGTCAATAAACTCTGAAAATAAAACTATGATGGCAAAAGTCAAAGCATCAGAGTGAAAAAGAACATACTAAGTTAAAAAGAGAATGCAGCCTGCATAGTATGGAAAATATCCAAACATATCAACTAGGGAAACAGTATCAGAAATTGTTCTGGGGAATCCACAGGGTCATGCTCAAATATTACTCAGAGTAAGAAGCTTAGAATGATAAAGAGCATTTACTCGAAGGCAAAAAGGGCCTCAGGGAATGTTATTTCATCCATCCCTCTGTCTCTGAACAGGAATACATGTAAATCATTCCTGGTAAATTATAATGCACACTATTTCGAAAGAATTCAAGATAAGGAGCACATTGGAAGAGAACTGAGTACTACGGAAGTTTTGATAAGTTAACTTTCTACTTGACACATTGGGAAATGCGGTTGATGATTCGACTCCAAATCACTCTGCGACGCAAAAGCATTCAATTAAACACTACATACAGCTGGTTCCCTACAGAAAGAATACTATTCAAAATACATACCTACTGCATGAATTGCTTTGTTGAGCCACTAAATTGCATGCGGATTACTGAGTCCTTACATCAGTTCATTAATCACTCAGTATAACATTATTACTTGCTGTCTTCGGAAAGGATTAGAGTGTATCAGGTGTATGTTTACATGTTTAGGATCTGTCAAATACAAGGCTGAAGTTAATAAACACTTGCATCTCTTTTCTTTTTTTATGCTCTAGTATAAGAATTATGGTGGTACAAATTAGTTACAACAAGCAAGAGCCCTGAAATGGAGAAAGAAGTTATGAGAGAGAGTTTTTGTTCTACCTGCAGCACTAACTTGGAAAGTTAAGAGCTGGAGCCAGAAGGTCTAGAATTGAATCCCAGCACTGTCTCTTACTAGTTGTGTGCCCTCAGCAAGCCACTTCTCTGCATATCATTCTTTTCATTTGTAAAATGATGACAATAATAGTATGTATTCCATACGATCTTTGAGATGACAACATGAGTGATTCATACAAAAATGTTAAAGCTGTCTGACACATAGTATACACTCAATATCACTGTAGTTTCCATTTTACAAACTTTCCTTCTTTGAAAATGAAAGGGTTAGATGAGATCTATCTAGACCTTTAATTCTGTGTTCATGGTTATTCTTTGAACTCAGATCTTCTGACTAGGCTAAAGAGACAGAATTAGCACATATAAAAGAAAAAGGAGAAAAAGCAAATGTCATTCTACGTAGTGCTAATCATACGTGCCAAATAAGGAAAGAGATAAAGAAATCAATGTTAATTACAGTAGTTCCAGAAAGCCTGTGGAGCTGCAACTGAAGAATGTGTACCATTTTGATAAACGAGTAATAGTCATAAGAATATCTTAGACCACAGATTGGTATAAAGAGCCACCTCACAAAATGTGAGAGGATTGAAATCAAACTGTGAGAAAAACAAGGTAGGCACAGTATGCAAACTTCTTGTTGGGGACCATAAGAAATCCTTGTAGCTTCCCTGTGGATGTCTTTTTATGAAGGTTCTAACCCAATTGTTCATTCCCTCTTCTTACATTTAGCCAGAAAAATGGCTACATATTTTCATGGAATCCAGTTAGCTGAACAAATTACTTGATTCTGTTTATCCACAGTATTAAGAGGGTGAACAAGGTAGCCTGTATTCTTATCACCACCATCACATTGCCCCTTTCTTCACTGTTTCACTCACTAAGCTTATTTATGTTGCTTCCTCGTGCAATACCTTTGGTTCATTCATTCAATTTATTTATTTATTTATTTCAATAGGTTTTTGGGGAACAGGTGGTGATTGGTTACATGAATAAGTTTTTTAGTAGTGATTTCTGAAATTTTGGTGCAGCCATCACCAGAGCAGTGTACACTGTACTCAGTGAATATTCTCTTATCCTTCGCCAGTCCCCAACCTTTCCCCACAAGTCCCCGAAGTCCAATGTATTATTCTTATGCCTTTGGATCTTCAAAGCTTAGCTCCCACATATGAGTGAAAACATACATTTGGTTTTCCATTCCTGAGTTACTTCAATTAGAATAATAGTCTCCACTTCCATCTAGGTTGCTGCAAATGTCATTATTTTGTTGCTTTTATGGCTAAGTAGTATTCCATGGGGTGTGTGTACATATAAATATTTTTATCATATTTTCTTTATCCACTCGTTGATTGATGGGCATTTGGGCTGGTTCCATATTTTTGCAACAGTGAATTGTGCTGCTATACAGGTGTATGTGCAAATATCTTTTTTGTATAATGACTTCCTCTGGGTAGATACCTAGTAGTGGGATTGCTGGATCAAATGGTAGATCTACTTTTAGTTTCCATAATGGTTGTACTAGTTTCCATTCCCACCAACCATGTAAAAGTGTTCCCTTTTCACTGCATCCACGCCAACATCTGTTTTTTTTTTTTTTTTTTTTTTTATTATGGTGATTCTTGAGGAAGTAAGGTGGTATCACATTGTGGTTTTGATTTGCATTTCCCTGATAGTTAGTGATGTTGAGCATTTTTCCATATGCTTGTTGGTCATTTGTATGTCTTCTTTTGAGAATTGTCTATTCATGTCTTTAGCCCACTTTTTGATGAAATTGTTTGCTTTATCTTGCTGATTTGCTTGAGTTCTTTGTAGATTCTGGATATTTGTCCTTTGTCAGATGTGTAGATTGTGAAGATTTTCTCCTACTCTGTGGATTGTCCGTTAACTCTGCTGATTTTTTTTTTTGCTGTGCAGAAACTTTTTAGTTGAATTAACTCCCAACTATTTCTCTTTGTTTTTGTTGCATTTACTTTGGGTTCTTGGTCATTTAAGTCTTTGCCTAAGTCAACGTCTAGAAGGGTTTTTCTGATGTTATCTTCTAAAATCTTTATGATTTCACATCTTAAAGTATATGATCCATCTTGAGTTGATTTTTGCATAGGATAAGAGATGAAGATCCAGTTTCATTCCTCTACATGTGGCTTGCCAATTATCTCAGCACCATTTGTTGAATAGGGTGTCCTTTCCTCACTTTGTTTTTGTTTGCTTTGGTGAATATCAGTGGGCTGTAAGTATTCTGGGCTCTCTATTCTGTTCCATTGGTCTATGCACCTATTTTTATACCGGTACCATGCTGTTTTGGTGACTATTGCCTTATAATATAGTTTGATGTTAGATAATGTGATGCCTTCAGATTTGTTCTTTGGCTTAGTCTTGCTTTGTCTATGCAGGCTCTTTTTTTGTTCCATATGAATTTTAGGATTGTTTTGTCTAGTTATGTGAAGAGTGATGATGGTATCTTGAAGGGAATTGCATTGAATATGTAGATTGCTTTTGGCAGTATGGTCATTTTCACAATATTAATTCTACCCATCCATGAGCATGGGATGTGTTTCTATTTGTTTGTATTGTCTATGATTTCTTTCAGCAGTGTTTTGTAGTTTTCCTTGTAGAGGTCTTTCACATCCTTGGTTAGGTATATTCCTATGTATTTTATTTTTTTGCTGATATTATGAAAGGGGTTGAGTTCTTGATTTGATTCTCAGCTTGGTCGCTGTTGGTGTATAGCAGAGCTACTAATTTTTTACATTAATTTTGTATCCTGAAACTTTGCTGAATTCATTTACCAGTTCTAGGAGCTTTTTGGTGGAATCTTTAGGGTTTCTAGGTATACCATCATATCATCAGCAAACAGCAACAGTTTGATGTCGTCTTTACCAATTTGGATGCCCTTTATTTCTTTGTCTTGTCTGATTGCTCTGGCTAAGACTCCCGGTACAATGTTGAATAGAAGTGGTGAAAGTGGGCATCCTTGTTCCAGTTCTTAGTGGGAATGCTTTCCACTTTTCCCTCTTCAGTATAATGTCGGCTGTGGGCTTACTGTAGGTGGTTTTTATTACCTTAAGGTATGACTCTTCTATGCAGATTTTGCTGAGGTTTTTAGTCACAAAGGGAGATTGGATTTTGTTAAATGGTTTTTCTGTGTCTATTGAGACAATCATGTGATTTCTGGTTGTAATTCTGTTTAAGTGGTGTATCACGTTTATTGACTTGCCTATGTTAAACCATCCCTGCATCCCTAGTATGAAACTTACTTGATCACAGTGGATTATCTTTTTGATATACTGTTGGACTCAATTCACTAGGATTTTATTGAGGATTTTTGCATCTATGTTCATCAGGGTTACTGACTGTAGTTTTCATTTTTTGTTATGTCCTTCCCTGGCTTTGGCGTTAGGGTGATACTGGCTTTGTAGATTGATTTAGGGAGTATTCCTTCTTTCTCTATTGTTTGGAAGATTTTCAATAGGATTGGTACCAATTCTTCTTTGAATATCTGATAGAATTCAGCTGTGAATCCATCTGGTCCTGGACTTTTTTTGTTGTTGGCAATTTTTTTATTACCATTTCAATCTTGCAGGTCGTTATTGGTCTCTTGAGAGGTTCTATATCTTCCTGGTTTAATCTAGGGGGGTTGTATATTTCCAGGAATTTATCCATCTCCCCTAGGTTTTCTAGTTTATGCATGTAAAGCTGTTCATACTAGCCTTGAATAATCTTTTGTATTTTTGTAGTATTGGCTGTAGTATCTCCCATTTCATTTCTAATTAAGATTATTTGGATGTTCTCTCTTCTTTTCTTGGTTAATCTCACTAATGGTATATCAACTTCATTTACATTTTCAAAGAACCAGCTTTTTATTTATTTTCTGTATTGTTTTTGTTTGTTTCAATTTCATTTAGCTCTGCTCTGATCCTCGTTATTTCTTTTCTTCTGCTGGGTTTTGGTTTGGTTTGTTCTTGTTTCTCTAGTTCCATGAGGTGTGTGTGCCAAGCCAATGCTCTTTTTGTGATGAGTTTCCCAGGTGTTCTTTGAGCTTCTTGTATTTGAATGTCTAGATCTTTAGCAAGGCCGGGGATATCTTCCTCAATTATTCCCTCAAATACGCTTTCCAAACTTTTAGATTTCTCTTCTTCCTTGGTAACACTAGTTATTCTTAGGTTTGGACATTTAACATACTCCCAAACTTCTTGGAGCCTTTGTTCATTTTTAAAAAATTCTTTTCTCTTTGTCTTTGAGGGACCGAGTTAATTCAAACGCCTTGTCTTCGAGCTCAGAAGTTCTTTCTTCTGCTTGTTTGATTCTATGGCTGAGACTTTCCAGTGCATTTTGCATTTCTCTAAGTGTGTCCTTGATTTCCAGAAGTTGTAATTGTTTTTTACTTATGCTCTCTATTTCACTGAAGATTTTTCCTTTCATATCCTGTATCATGTTTTCAACTTCTTTAAGTTGGACTTCACCTTTTTCTGGTGCCTCCTTGATTAGCTTAATAATCAACCTTCCGGATTTTTTTTTCTGGCAATTCAAAGATTTCATCTTGGTTTGGATCCATTGCTGGTGAGCTGGTATGATTTTTGGGGGGTGTTAAACAACCTTATTTTGTCATATTACCAGAATTGTTTTTCTGGTCCCATCTCATTCAGGTAGACTATGTCAGAGGGAAGATCTGGGATTCAAGAACTGCTGTTCAGATTCTTTTGTCCCATGAGATGCCCCCTTGATGTGGTGTTCTCCCCCTTCTCCTAGGAATGGGGCTTTCTGAGAGATGAATTGTAGGGATTGTTTTTGCTCTTCTGGGTCTAGCCACCCAGTGGAGCTACTGGGCTCTGGGCTGGGACTAGGGAATATCTGCAGAGTCCTATGATGCGATCCATCTCCAGGTCTTGCAGCTGTGGATACTAGTATCTACTCTGGTGGAGGTAGCAGGGGAGTGAAGTGGACTCTGTGAGGTCCTTGCTTGTGTTTTTGTTTAATGCACTGGTTTTGTGTTGGTTTGGCCTCCAGCCAGGAGGTGTCATTTTCAAGAGTGCATCAGCTGTGGTCCTATAGAGAGGTTGCAAACCTGCCCTAGGGACATCTGGTTGAGTATTCAGGTTTCTTAGGCAGTGGACGGGGCCATAGACCTCCCAAGAGATTATGACCTTTGTCTTCAGCTACCAGGGCTGATAGAGAAAGACCACCAGGTGGAGGCAGGGATAGGTGTGTCTGAGCTCAGCCTCTCTTTTGGCTGGGCTTGCTGTGGCTGCTGTGGGGGATGGGGATGTGGTTCCCAGTCTAATGAAGTTATATTCCCAGGCGGATTATGGCTGCCTCTGCTGAGTCATACAGGATGCCAGGGAAGTGGGGGAAAGCCAGCAATCACTGGCCTCACCCCACTCCCATGCAGCCCGCAGTCCTAAAGGCCGGTCTCACTCCCACCATCCCCTACCAATAGCACTGAGTCTATTTCCAGGCAGCAGATGATCAGGGCTGAGAAATTGCCCCATACCATGAGCATCCCCATTGAGAAAGCAAGCAGACTCACAGTTTTTCGACATCTCAGGGAGCCTGCAACAATGATCTAGTTCCCTCAAAGGGTCTGTGGATTCTCTCCCATTCTTTAAATTTAAATAAACTTATTTTCTGTCTAGTGTTTCTTACCTTTACCTCTGAGATTTTGCAAGTCATCCCTAATACTTAAAATCTTTTATTCTTTATTTTTATCTTTTATTTATTCTGAAACCTAAAATGTGTCTTTTTCTTTTTCCCCTTAAACATTATTTAAAATGTTATACTTTCTATTAAATCTTCTCTAGCTAACACCTTTCAACACTGTTTAATTCAACCAACAGAGCAAAGTGCTCGTCATTTATTTACATGTTTTTATTCAAGCCCATTTTCTTTTTTTCTTCCAATAGAAAAGGTATGTAGACAAGATGTGTTGGAATTGGTGACAAATGGTGCAGTCCAGTCAGATGGGAACACAGGATGTTACTGAAAGAAGAGAGAAGGCTGACTCTGGGAGGGGTTGTAGATGCTTATACAAGTATGTGTATGAGATGTTGGCAATGAAAAATTATTTGAAAATTACTGACCACAACCTCTGAGTAAGAAGTCTTTCCACTGCTTTTTTACTTTTAAAAGTCATTTAAACACAAATCTTAAATTTATCTTAAATATGTAATCTGTAAAATGCTTAACATAAAAGGTAAGCTTTGCTGACTATACTTACTTGGCTATAACAGCAATCACACCAGATTAAAGTTCTTATGACATGAATTTCAATTCATAGATACAATGATTTGTTTTGGTTGTATGTGCTTAGTTGTATTTATCCAACAGCCTGAAGGGATAATAGAGTATCTTGTTGTACTCTGTACATGATGAACACCATGAAAATAGCAAGGATGACTAGTCTAATCCTAAAATGCATTATTACTCAGGCCTCATATTTGGAGTCCATTTATCTGGGCTATTCTTTCAGGCATTAAAATAAAGTGAGTGAGTTTTGTATTTAAGAAAACTTTTCTGAGGTGGAAATTATGTAAATCAGAAATGTAATACCAGGTTGTACAAATTTGGTCATTTTTTCGGATGTGTTGTTTTGTTCTCTCTAGACAAGGGCAATAGTTTATATGCAAAATTTCTAAGTGAATTGAAAACGGGAGACACTCAAGATTACTAGAAATCATGGTGCTTACACAAGGAAATATAAAATGTAAAGGTTATATCTGACTACGTATAGCACTTTCTGAGAAACCCCCTAACTGCGAAATCATCAAATATTTTACAACAAAAAACTTATGAAATATGTATGACTGTCTTTCAGGGTTTAGCCCAGGAAAGAGTTTTATGTATTTTGTTAAGTAAACATTTATCGTACACCACTATATACTTAATACTTAAATAGAAGTAGCCAAATAAAAATTTTAAAAGTTCTTTGCCATTGTCTTTTCCCTATGGAAGAAGATATTTTAGCATAACACTTCTTAAAAGCAATGAAATCTCTTGTGCATCTCCTGTATTGTTTCTGGACCCTTTTTTTGTGACCCTGACTGCTGCCTTTCCATCTTCTATTGGCCATTCTTTCCTCCTCTTCACCATTTCTCTGTGTTTCCTGCTCACTTACTCCTATCTGCTATTATGCTCTTCTCTCTTTGACTAGGCCATATTCTCCTCCTAAGCTCAAGAGCAGATGGAAGCCTTCAAGGAGCTAAGCAAAATGTCTTAGGAAGCCTACTGTGAAACAATAGTCCAAGCCTCTCATGGAGCCTTACAGGGTAGATCAACATAGGAGAAAAACATCTAGAGCTCTAAAGTCAGCCAGAAATATGTAGTCATGAAAAGACCAGGGACACTTGTGATCTAAAAGACCCTAGAAGATGCTGCTGTCCGGCCTCGAAGAGCTTCTTGGAGACAGAGTCATAGATAGGGAGTCTGATCAGTGGAGCCAAATGGAGGTTGCACTCCTGCTTCTGCACTGTACTAGCTGTGATACTGGGTCAGTAATCCATGCTCTCTGAGGTTCAGTTTCTCACCTGTCAGATTGAAAACAATGAAAGGCTGACACAGTGGGTCACACCTGTAATCCCAACCTTTTGGGAGGCCAGGGCAGGAGGATCGCTTGGGGCCAGGAGTTTGAGAGCAGCCTGGGCAACATAAGGGGACCCTGTGTCTACAAAAAATAAAATATTAGGCTGGGTGTGGAAGCTCACACCTGTAATCCCAGTACTTTGGGAGGCTGAGGTGGGAGGACCACTTGAACACAGGAGTTTGAGGCCAGCCTGGGAAAAATAGTGAGACCTCATTTCTACTAAAAATAATTTTTTAAAAATTAGCTGGGTGTGGTGGTGTGTGCCTGTTGTCCTAGCTACTTGGGAGGCTGAGGCAGGAGGATTACTTGAGCCCAGGAGGTTGAGGTTGCAGTGAGTTGAGATTGTACCTGAAGACTGGGGAAGACCCTATCTCAAAAAAACAAAAAAATACAAAAAATAAAAACTTAGCTGGGCATGGTGGCACACACCTGTGATACTGGCTACTCAGGAGGCCGAGGCAGGAGGATCACTTGAGCCCAGGAGTTCGAGGCTGCAGTCAGCTGTATCATACCACTGCACTCCAGCCTGGGTGGGGTGACAGAGCAATACCCTGACTCTATTAAAACATAAACAAAAGCAAAAACTGTGCTACCTTGTCAAGATATTTTCATTCAATTCTGAAAGCATATTCTGAGTCTCTACATGTGCCAGGCAGCATTTTAAGTGCTTAGTATGTCAGTGAACAAAATTAATAATGACTTCTGCCATCATGAAATTTAACATTCTGGAATTAATTGAGAAAAAAAATAGATAGGTAGGTAGATAAGTAGATAGATAGAAAGATAGAGTTGAGATCCTGAAACACAAAAAAAGTTTCATTAAATAGTAGCTATCAGTCAATATATGTGTAATTTATCCATAGAAGTAAAATGTGGGTACCCTTTCCGTGGATAATAACAAACTTTTTGGAGGTACAAAAGCCAATGTCTATGACAGTAAAATTTGTATAGTAGAAAGTAATCCCAGCTACTCGAGAGGCTGAGGCAGGGGAATCACTTGAACCCGGCAGGTGGAGGTTGCAGTGAGCCAAGATTGCACCATTGCACTCCAGCCTGGGCAACAAAAGTGAGACCCCATCTAAAAAAAAAAAAAAAAAAGAGAGAGAGAATAAAGGGGTGTGTGTATGTGTATGTAGGGGGACAAAGATATATATATATGTATATATACAAACATACACATATATATATATACACACGAACACATATATATCACATCTATGAATATTTGTAATAAGCTCCTTTCTCATTAGCAAGTTTACATAAGCCACATGTAGGTATGGAACAGACCTCAACTTTGCAACTTATTCAACATATACATCAAACGAGTTTACTAAAATTCTAATGCTCCAGACTAAGGTGGTTAATTCTCAGCTTTTAGATGTATTTATATATGCACACACACGGAGACACCCACACACATATGCACATGATTTATAAAAGTACGTATATGTGAATAGGTTTCTGGTTGCAGCAACTATAGTTCTCTTTGTAGTTCTGAAGTCTATGGTATCTTATAAAACATATATGAAATGTATTCTAGTGATCAGGCTTAGCTGCATGCACTCAGGCACTGCGTTTTTTCCATCACAGGTATTTTGAGGTCTCCTATTCTGATGTTGGTATTAAAAAATAAAATCTAGGAATATTCAATGTTGCTATTGACTCCAAGTGTATTTTAGGTAGTAATAACTGGTAACTTAGAGACAGAAACTATATGTAAATTGAATCTTAAAACTTTATTAATATTCAGACCAGTTGTATCAATTATAAAAAATAAGACTTATTCTAGTGAAGTATTTAAGAGCATAGAGAGTGGAATCAGATGATTTTGTTCGGAATCTTAGTTCCTAGACTTTCTAGCTTTCTGATCTTAATGTATATTATCTCTCTGTGTCTCAGTTTCCTCATATTTAAAATGAAGATAATAGGCTGGGTGCAGTGGCTCACGCCTGTAATCCCAGCACTTTGGAAGGCTGAGGCTAGTGGATCACCTGAGGTCAGGAGTTCGAGACCAGCCTGGATAGCATGGTGAAACCCCATTTCTACTAAACATACAAAAAATTAGACAGGTGTGGTGGCACACAACTGTAATCCCAGCTACTCGGGAGGCTGAGGCAGGAGAGTCACTTGAACCCAGGAGGCAGAGATTGCAGTGAGCCGAGATGGTGCCATTGCACTCCAACTTAGGCAAGAAGAGTGAAACTCCGTCTCAAAAAAACAATGGGGATAATAATAATGATATCCATTAGGGTTATTGTGGGGACCAAATGAGTTAATATACATAAAGCATTATTGTGAGATCTATAAAAATGTTTTAATATTATTATCCTTTAAAAAACACGAGTAGATTGTCATAAAGCAGAAGCTAGACTATTGAATGGTCCTAGAAAATGAAGTTCTTTCTACAGTTAAGCCAATACTTGCTAGCTAAAATTTAAATTTAAAATTTTATATAACATTTTATAGGAAATCTGAATTACTTTTCAAACCACAAAATGATTTTGTAAATTCTTTGAATAAAAGAAAAACAAAGTTCAAAATATGAGCTTATACATGAGATGCTCATGAATGCCTTATATTTGCATTAAAGGGAGCTCTTTGTCATAGAATCCTATACTACACATAAACAAGTAATTCGGAATTATACGCAAGTGGGCACACACACATATACACACTCTGTCCCATTAGCTACTTCAAAGCTAAGAAAATTCAGCACTCTGATTTTCAGAAAAATGCAAATCTCAGCCTAGCAATGAGAGCCTATCATGATCTCACCCATGTGCTCTCCATGAGTCTTGTTTTATCTGAGCATACACTTTAGTGTGAAAAGTGAGGATTTTAAGGGGGTAAAATACATAATTTCTATAGAAAATATTATCTCAACATACTCATTTTTGATGAGCAGAACTTTTCAAGTTAAGACCAGAGAAAATACAAGACTAGTAAATGTCACTCCTGATGACTTTTAACAAGTGATCTCCAGAGGAAAATACCAAAGTAGGAATGTTTCAATCCTCCTAGGATTCTGGAATAAGGTGATCTCAAAGGAAAAGCACAAGAAGGATTCAACCAACTACCTGCTTGATTCTATGCTTACATCATCTGAAAGCGTTGCTTCTCTTTTTGACAATATTCTCGGGTAGCTGATTCTATAAGATACATCGGATACTTGCCTGAAATTTGTACATCCAAGTCTTCCTGTAAGGAAAATTTGCGAGATGAAAGGTAATGCAAGGGTCCAAAATCAAGGACTGCTCACAGCAAAATATGCCATTATTTACAAAGCACATTTCACCCAAAGTCCTGGAACCTGTAATTTGTAACACATGCTGTAATTGGTAAGCTTTAATGAGCAGATGAAAAATTAGTTACCAAAAGCATTCCCTTAAAGTAGGCAAAAATTGAGTGGGTTGGGGGCTGTTGGGGGGAAAGGAGATGAGCCTTCCTTTTTAAGGACATATTTGGGTTCATAACCCATCCAGCTGCAGGTGTAAATGCCACATCTCCTTAGATGATTGCTGAAGCCTTCCCTGACTCAGCACAATGACAGCTCTGGCAATTGCCTCCCTGTTTTCCAGCTTTGTTTTAGAACAGTGCTTCTTCACATGAAACATTTACAGTATGGAGTCACTGAGAGCGAGAAAGTAGTTACAGCAAGAACTGCAGCTGTTCACAAGATCAACTGAGCAAATGGCAGAAGCAAGGCTGCTCTTGGACCCCACCATCAGAACAGCCCCTGAGTCTGTGGTAGGAAGAGAGCCCACATGTCCTCTGCACTGCCTTTCTGGGATAAGTTATTAGAAATCCTGGAGACACAAGAGGTTTAATCTCTTACAAGTTGGGGCACAGTATTATATTCTTTGACAATAAGGTATTTTCTTCATGTGTTTATTTTTTCAGACAATAATTATTAAGTACATAATATGTTCTAGACACCATGCTAAGCACCTTAGGACAATTATCACGAGTGTATTGCAGCAAAATGATAAGGTATTTATTCTTAGTTGTAATTATAATAATTATCACAAAAATTTTATAGGTTAGGAAATTGAGGCCCTGATGAGTTCAACGGCTTGCCCAAGGTCACACAGTTAGTAGGTGATGGGGCTAAAATTCACATCATGGTATGCTTGTTGTCCAAGCCCGGACCTTCATGGCATGCTTCCTCAGCCTTTTTTTAGTTCCTCTTTTTTGGGGAGAGTGTCATTTATTTTTTTTGGTGGGGGGATCCCACCAAAAGAGAAGCATATGGTAGCAATCATCCAATTAAAAACAGTCACCTCTTCTCACTTTGACCTAAGGTTTCGGTGAGAGGTCGGTGTACTCAATATATTAGGAGAGAAAAAGCAAGAGTAGCCTATCACCCTATCAGAGGAGGGAAAAGAGGACTGTTTTTCACCATTCTCCAGGGAGGAAGTAGATGAGCAAAAGTCCAGTGGAAACAGCCTCTATCTGAATTGAATCCAAACTCTACAACATTGATGAGCATTTATAAAAACCTTACTTAAGACAGAGAAATGATACAAATCCTGAGAAACATAAGCAGGAACCAACAATTGAATTCAGCAGAAGGAAACATGAGCCTGTAACATCTGGAGAAACAATCTAATATTCAGATATGGCATTCGAAGCAAAAGAACATTTGGAAAAGAGCAATTGCTACAGATGATTCTTCATTCATATAGTGTGGTTCAAATTTTATAAAATTAGCCAGCAAGTTGCCCTAAAAAAGTCAGCGGTGATTTCATGCTATCATTGCTATACACTAAAGAAAACATCAATTTCAGAAAAATTCAGGGAATTATAAAAGGTTACATAGCAAGTTGTCTTAAAAAAAAATACTGATTTCTAAATTGTTCTGTCTTAAATTATCAAAATAACCTTTTCCCCTCAACTAACATCCACTGATCCCAGACACTAATTAAAGGGTTGAGAAGAGCTAGCCATTTGTAGCTCTTCAATAAAGTTGTTTAGAAAGCAACAATTATGAAACAATCACCAAAGATGGTTAATCAAGGTAAACAAAGGAGAAAACAATGAACATAATAATTATTGTGATTTACTTTGCCAAATCATTGTATCACACATGGAATTCTAGTCAACGAAAAATTATCTGCTAGGTTCTAGAAACTGTACCACTTGCTAGAGTTTCTAGCCCCCATTAGAGCTCACAGCTATTAAAGTCAAAGGAATTTCCTTAATGTTGGCTAATCAATAAATGATCTTTTAAACTTTTCAATAGATAATACATTTTAAAAGTTCAATACTTTTCTTTGACTTTTAGCTCTTTCACCAGTTAACTCAAGCTACTTCTTACACTGTGAGTAGTAATGGCACTTCTTCTGCCTATGATATTATTCAGGACCTTCATGTCACTAATCATACTCAAAAGAATCCTGTTCACAGGCACCAACAGGCCAGGAACCTCCACTTGAACTCACTAGTTAATTTCTTAGTCTACACATCTGTCCTACTGACCTGGCAAGGAATCAGTCCCAGCCAGCTACAGAATGTCCAAGGCATACTGCCTGGAGAACAAGGGGCAGATCCTAGAGGAATGCTTTGCAGGGGAAGATGTAAACAATAAAATATTTATAGTCAGGTCAAAAGAGAGGCTTGGGTTGTATGAGAAGCCTATCTTCCAAGACCTGACAAGCCAGTAAATAACAATGAGAAGATCAACAGGTAGGAGTACCAAAGGAATGATACATATATTGTAAGACATAAATACAGTTTTTAGAAATGAGATTAAGAAGGGAATGAAATATAGTACAGAAAAATTTAGTGTGTTATCAAAGGTAGTGACAGGATAACAGGAGGTTATATGTCTTAGTTGGGCAATTTATAGCAATTAAAAATATTTTCAGCATAGAATGTTATTTATGAAACAAAATAATCCAACAATAAGAAAACAGTCAAATAAATATCCACCTTAATGGAACAAGCACATATGCACCATTGCAAAATATTATATATATGTCATTACATAGACATGTATGTGTATTATGTAAGAATATATATTATTTATACATATATATACCATTAAAATAATGCTTATCAAGAGATAATCTATAAAATGTATACAATTTAAGTAAAAAATGTTAAAGCACTATTCAAAAATGCATATTATAAATAAGTCCAATCATGTAGAAAAGTATATAAATGATCAGATGAAATTTGTAAAAGTTTAGCCAGGTTTATTAAGAGCTAGAACCATATCTGCCTCTTATTTTTATATGTTTTTAATAATAAATATTATTTGCATTATAATAAAATAACATGTTTTAACCTTAAAAAGGAAGGGCAGTTCTTATAAATAAGAAAAGTCATAGTTCCATTTTAACAGCAGAATAAAATTAACTTTCTGGTTGGGAACCTGTGTTTTATTTTCCAGGTACCTAAGTTCTCTACAACAATGTGATCATAGCTTGTCTCAGACCCAGAATCAAACTTGCATGCCTGCAGAGTAGGCAACAGCACTTCGTGATTTTTTTTATTTCAATAGCTTTAGGGATACAAGTGGCTTCTGTTTACAGAGACGAATTGTATGGTGGTGAAGTTTAGGATTTTAGTGCACCTATTACCCAAGTAGTGTACATTGTACCCAATACATAGTTATTTCTCTCTCACCCTCACTCCCAACCTCCCCGCTTCTTAGTCTCCAGGACTAAGAAGTCACCACCCTGGATGCCTTTAAATACCTATAGCTCTCATTCATAAGTAAGAACATGTGGTATCTGATTTTTGATTCCTGAAATACTTTATTTAGAATAATGGCCTCCAGTTCTATCTAAATTGCTGCAAAAGATATTATTTCATTCTTTTTAAATGGCTGAATAGTATTTCATGGTGTGTGTGTGTGTATATATATATATATAGTATTTCATGGTATACACATACACACACACACACGCACGTACCACATTTTCTTTATCCACTCATCAGTAGATGGGCACTTAGGATTATTCTATACACACGCAGGTGTCTTTTTGATATAGCAACTTCTTTCCCTTTGGGTAGATACCAAGTAGTGGGATTGTTGGATAGAATGGTTGATCTGCCTTTAGTTCTTTGAGAAATCCCCATATTGTTTTCCATAGAGATTGTACTAATTTACATTCCCACCAGCAGTGTATAAGTATCTTTTTTTTTTTTCTTTTTTTTCTTTTTTTTTTTTACCACATTCATACCAAAATCTATTGTTTTTTGACTTTTCACTAATCGCCATTCTGGCTGGGGTCAGGTGGTATCTCATTGTGATTTTAACTTGCATTTCCCTCATGATTAGTGATGGCCAACAGCACTTTAAGTGGAACTTCAAAAATACCAAGAAAGACCCCCTTCACAGATATTCCTCTTCATTGGAGCCTAAAAGGCTATTTGGCTTTTTGTCACACAACCATATCCTGCTAACTCTACAAAGAGCACACCTTTTGCTATCATAATATAACATTAAAAAGGAGCTTTCATTATTTAGAGGAAATTTGCATAATAAAAACATACTGAGAGAACAAGTTTATGTTTTTGTTTTTTTAAAAAAAAAACATCTATCAGAAAAATGCAGGATGGAGGGTGAATTTTAAATCTCAAGTATGAAACATTTTAGAAGAGGGTGTGGAATGGGGCACCACCACATGAGGAGAGAGTGGTCAGGTTACTGGAAAAATAGTCTAGGTGCCCAGATACCAAGACCCAGAAAAGAGAGGATGTTGCTGAAAGCTAGCAAGAAGTACAGTGAGGAAGTCACGTGGAAAGACACCAAAGATGAGAGTCTTCTTCTTGGCCATTTTCCCCAGAGTCTACACTTTCCTAACTTTAGCCTACTAAAACTAAAAGCCCTGGGGCTTTGACAGCTTGAAATCATGGTATGACACACTATTAGTACTCTCAAGACTTGCAGAATATTGGAGCTGAAAAGGGCCTGAGAGAACAATTTTTATCAAAATGTTTCATTGCACATATGAGGATATTGGTGTTCAGAAAAATCTTTTTAAAATGCAAATCAGATCGCATTATTCCAATGCCTAATCTCCTTCAATGGCAGCATTTCTGCTTCCAGCTATAACAGAATAGCTTAGATCATACTACTACTTATAACAACTATAAATGCAGGGGAAATGTTGTTTGAAGGTACTGAGGAATGATTAAGACAGTTAGAACTTGACAGACCAAGATCCAGAAAGAAGGGAAATTATTTCACTTGAGGCAACTGCCTATTCACAAGCAGGATGGGGCAGACAGGCTGAACAGAAAACAGTAGCTCAGAGCTTTCCATAGTTTCATGGAACTGAAAGACAAAAACTGGAGTTTGGGACCTATAAAGAAAAAAGGCCCGGTCTTTCATTTGAGACCTCTGAAGGGCTGTATCCTAGGACAAAGGGGAAACTGAAAATAACAAGCTGTCAGAATGACAAGAATAAAACCTTGAATCGTCCCACTTCCTAACTGCATCAAGCTGGTCTATCTGTACTTAAATTCCTTCCTGAAGAAAAGACATTCCTCTCTGAGATAACAGATCATCATCCAGAACCTTTACATTTTATTCATACACAATTTCTGACACCCAATCCAAAATTACCAAGCATACATACACACAAAATCAAATGACTGAAAACCAGGAGAAAAGTCAGCAGAAGTGGACCTGGTGGATGGTTTAAATATCACAGTTACATAAGGATTTTAGAATAAATAACTGTTATTCACATTATTTTTTTAAAAGATGACCAGATGGATAATTTTACCAGTGAAATAAAATCAATGATAAAGAATAAAGTGGAAATTTTTGAACAGAAAGTTCTATAATTGAATTTAAAACTTAGTGGATGGGCTTCATAGAAGAATTGACACAAAAGAAGAAGATTAATTAATAAGAAAATAGATCAGAAAAAAATCTGGATGAAAACATTGAGAAAAAAATAAAAACGGTAGAAAAGAACATAAAGACGTGATATAAAGGAATAACACACAAGTAATTAGAATCCCAAAAGCTATGGAGAGATAAAGATTGAGATAAAAGAAATATTTGAGTATATCCAGGCCAAGTATTTACAAAACTTGATAAAAGACATCAAGTATAGAATTGAGAATCCTGACCAAACTCAAGCAGGATAAATTTGTCATAAAGTATTAACTACATTGGGTTTACATGAATTGAATAATCTAGTTTGAAATAAAATTATTGATATACTAATAACAAATTAGGCTTCAAAGCATTTCTAGAGATAAATATGAAAAAACATACTGATAAAAGGGTCATTACACCAAAAATATACAAACATTCTTAATGTTTATAGACCTAATAACATAGTTTTAAATTTTATAAATAGTACATTCACAACCAAAGTTTGAGATTTTGACATACCTCTCCCAGTAGCTGATGAAACAAGTCAAAAGCAAATACCAGTAGGGATATTGCCGTCAATATATGTAAGTCATTATATATAAGTCATTTTATATTTTTTTATATATATATATATACACACACACACACATATGTCATTATATATATGTCATTATATATAAATGCCTTAATTTGCATTTATAATGCACTGCATTTAAAATAAGCAAAATGCATGTTACTCCCCAGGGCAAATTGAATGTTTAACAAAATTGGACCATATGATAAGCAATAAAACAAGTTCATTTTAAAACACCAAAATCATACAATCCATATGCTCTGACCACTGTAGAATTAAGCTAGAACTCAAATACAGAAAAATAACTACATACTCTTCAAATCATTTGAATTTAAGCAACGTACTTTTTAAATAACCCCTGGATTAAAGAAAAATTACAATGAATGCTAGAATATATTTTGAATTAAATAATATAGAAAATACCACGTCAAAACTTAGGGAAAGTAGCTGAAACTCATTAAAGAGAAACTTACAGCCTTACATGAATATATTAGAAAAGAAAAAAGTTGAATATCAATAATCTATACTCTACTTCAGAAAGTCAAAAAAGAAAAATCAAACCCAAAGGAAACAGAAATGAGAAAAAGTAAAAAAAAAGGCACAAATTGATAAAACAGAGAAAAGTATACAATAGAGAACGTCGACAAAGCCAGCAATTTGCCCTTGGGAAAATCTAATACAATTAAAACTCTCTTAACAAGCCTTATTAAGGAAAAAAACTATAGCACGAATGACCAATATCAGGTATAAAAACAAAAGGGATATTGACAGAGATCCTACAGATGTCAAAAAGATAAGAATAGTAACTTTATGTCAATGAAGTTGACAATTTGAATAAAATGGATAAGCAATTTTTTTTTTTTTTTTGAGATGGAGTCTCCCTCTATTGCCCAGGCCGGAGTGCAGTGGAGCATTCTCAGCTCACTGCAACCCTCTGCCTCCTGGGTTCAAGCGACCTGCCTCAGCCTCCTGAGTAACTGGGACTACAGGCATGTACCACTACGCCCGGCTAGATTTTTTTTTTTTTTTCCAGTAGATACAGGGTTTCACCATATTGGTCAGGCTGGTCTCGAACTCCTGACCTTGTGATCTGCCCAACTTGGCCCACCAAAGTGTTGGGACTACAGGCGTGAGCCACTGTGCCCAACCCAAATAAGGAAATTTTTTGAAAAACTCCAACTTGCAACATAGATGGAGTTGGAGGCCATTATCTTAAGTGTAATAATTCAGACATAGAAAGACACATACTGCATGTTCTCACATATAAGTGGGAGCTAAATAATGTGTGCACATGGAAGCAGAGTGCACACTGTCCATCATGAATGTGTGGACAATGGAGACTCAGAGGGGTGAGGGGTGGGAGATAGTGGATGATGGAAGGTTGCTTGGTGGGTACAATGTGCCTTCCTCCAGTGATGGAGGCACTGAAGGCCCTGACTTCACCATAATGCAAAATACATCAATGTAGCAAAACTGCGCTTGTACCCTATGGACATATACAAAAAATAATAACAACAAGTTAAAAAAAAGGAAAACGGTAACTTACAGTTAACATGAGAAGAATGTAAAATCTGAAGAACCCTAAATCTTTTAAATAAATAAAACCAGTAATTTTAATCGTTTCCCGAATAGAAATTCAGGCCAAGATGGCCTCACTGGTGAATTCTCCCAAATATGTAAGGAAGAAATTGCAGCAATCATACACAAACCCTTCCAAGAAAGAGAAATAAAAAGCAATTACTAATGCATTTTATGTGGCCATTATAATCTTGCTATCACAAGGGTATTGTTAGAAAAAAGTTACAGTACAATCTCTCTCATTAATGTATTCTCAAAAGTCATATACATACAAATACACTCATTTATATGTGTATGTGCATATTTTTTCAGATACATAATATTGGTCTAATATTTTGATATGATATCACCTCATTAAAGAATAAAGGAAAACCTATACAATTATTTTAATAGGTGCAGAAAAAATCTGACACAATTACACAATACTTACTTGTGATTTAAAAAGACTATTTGCCAATTAAAAAATAGAAAAAAACTGTTTTTTAACATAGTGAAGTTTTCTAAAAAAGAAAAGAGAGACTAAAACATCATACTTAACGGTGAAATAAAACCTGAGATCTAGAATCAAATCAAGATGCCTCTCATCTCACCCTTCCTTCTTGCCTACTTTCCATTCATTCTTCCTTGCTCAGCACACAGTCATCTCTTCCCAGAACACTTCCAGGACTCTGCAAGATCAGGTTCCACTTTCATTCTGTGTGTTTTGCTTCCTCAGCTCTATGCTAGCCCTTTTCTTACTTTGTTATTATTACTTCCTTTTTTTTTTCTTCCTTCCCACTAAGCTACAAGCTCTTTTAAGGTGAAATCATCTGCTTGTTCACCTTCACATCTTCCAACACCTGGCACATAATAGACTTTCAAAAACTCTTTGATGGATGTTGAGCTACTGCATGAAGTGAATTGTCCAAAATCTTCTAGATAATCAATGGCAATTTGGACTAGAACTTGGCTTCTTCATTCCTACCTGGTCCAGTTAACTACCTGCCTAAAAGCATAGTCTCTCATTTTCCTCTTTGTTGTTCCAGCTTACCACTTCCACAGATAGGTCAAAGGCTCAACCCATAAAAGTAAACCTAGAGGTCTTAATTTTTATTCTAACAAGGACAATGACATAGAGGTGACTTTATGGCATTATATTTTTCCATAATGTCTCTTGCTATGGCGAGATAAAGGTAGATAAAAGTCATTTAACCACATAGTCCACTGAGAAGAAAATCAAATGAGGGCTGTTTTATTGATGTATATTGTGGACATCTCTTCTCAATTCCACATTTAGTGACATCATGTTGGTAGCCTGAAAACAATCATGGTGGGGATATTTACACCGTGGCAAATGGGAGAGGCCAAGTCCACTCAGATTTGCTGACTCTTATTACAGCTCATTCCATTGCCTCTGCTATTGACCGCCACAGCCACCATGAAAACAACTAATGTGATAACAAGGTGTTTATATGTAAGTTAACATTTTGGAGGCAAGTCTCCTATCCCAACTCTGCCAAGTTCACTTGCTCCTGATGTAGGTAAAGCTTGTCAAGAAGTCATTAGAATAATTCTTAAAATCAGCACTGAAATTCCAGGGCCGGCATTTCAGTTGAAATATTCTAAAACAAGATTGTTGCTTGAATCACTTAGGAAATAGTAAATGATCACAATGTGTGTTCAGGGAAACATCAGCTGAAAGAGAAATTTCTTTTCCTTCATAGAATTAAAAAAAAATTTTAAATTAAGAAAATTAACAAAGTCTCATATGGAGGGGACATGCATATTATGTACCACTTGATTTCTTAGTTTAGGGTTTAGATGATGTGGAAATTGATCTATCAACATCTCCATAAATGCAAACAATACCACAAAATAAAATCCTGAGTGTTCACCAATCATATTTTAGTGCTGAACATTTCATGCAAGCAGCTGTTAATGATGCCAAATATAGTTTTCACAGCATGCAAAATGAACTAATGACCAAGCCTACATTTTAGATTTCAGAGAGGTTCTTTTTCTTTGGTGCGATTAATCCTAAATTCTGCAGAGATCATAGTCTGCTGATTCACACAGAGGTCAGAGGGGAGGATGGTTTATGATGCCAGAGGTCTGTCCAGCATGCTCTTCCTGTTGCCAAATGTAAAATAACAAAGGCCTTTGTGTGCGTGTGTGTGTGTGTGTCTGTGTGTGTGTGTGTGTGTGTGTAAATAGATTGTGAAAGCAATTGCTATCCCTTGAGGGTTTTACCACATTGCTTGTGTGTGATTATGAAAAAGAACCTCCTTGGCATCCTACAGACTGTAGCGCTTCATGAACTGGCTCCAGTCACTGAGACAGTGCAGTTGAGAACACAGTGGCCCATCCACATCACCCAGGCTGACAGACATTATAAGCTAGACAAATTTGATTGGTTATCTGTTACAGTGCAGTGACTTTCAGGAAATACCGAGATTTTCACTTAAATTAGGTATGTCTCCAAATATTTAAAATTGATGCATTTCACATATGATAGAAAAGAAATATTCAGTAATGGGTACCTCAGTAGGAAGGTATTGCATATTGTAATTTTGTACCAGAAAATTCCACACAGTTTGATTTCTTAGTAACTATCTAAAAATTAACCTGTAAATTTAGTAGGACCAGCATGTCATCTGCTTTTACTATGTATAAAAGCATACATGGTATGATAGAAGCTTTTGAAATATTGTGAAAATAATGTTTTCAGGTATAGGTTTTTGTATCTATCTATCTATCTATCTATCTATCTATCTATCTATCTATCTATCCATCTTTAAAAAGTTTATTTTTATATAGCCAGCACCTGAGTCCTTACAACTTACCAAATGCTGTTAACATCCCACTTTTACCTGCATTATCTTACAGTATCCTCACAACAACCCTTTGAGATAGGGAATATAATGTTCATTATTTCGCAAGGGAAACAGACAAAGCAACATTCCCAAGTTCATAGAGATAGTGAGTAGCAGAGCCTGGATTTGAACCCAGGCAGACTGTCACCAGAGTCTGGGATCATAGCCATGATAACATAAGGCTTCCCAGGAGCCAGATGGGTCCTGGGCAAGTCTGAAGAACCATTTGGAGTTGTTCAGAACAAACCAGGTTACATCAGAGTCACATCACAATTTTTGGCAATGAAACCATGCCAGACAACTCCATGTGTTTTAGATTTTGGTACTACTGAATGAAATACTCCATACATGCATTAATGATTATTTATGTCTACTAAGTATCTGCCAGTATATTCCTTCAGAATTAAAAGATTTGAGCCGAAAAGAGTTTTTACTATTTAGAATGTACACATACATCTTTTTTTTATTTAAATCACGAAGGTAGTTCCAATCAGCGACAGTAATTCAAAATATTTACGTACAGTGCAACCAACAGTGCAAGTATCGCAATTCTAATCTACGCTAAGCAAAATAAAACAAATTACATCTCAAGTGGAGTTCCTTTTTTGTGTTGACTTTCCATGCCACCTCAACAATGTTCCTCAAATATTCGATTACTGAAATATTCTTATTAGGTTAGCTGTAACAAAGCCCTATTTTACTCGAGGGAATCATAACCAGGCCTGTGTATATAACAACCCAAATAGTTCTTCCCATTCTACCGTTTTAACAGAGGCCATAAGACAAAAAATGTGTGGGTTGATGCATTTAGTTTTTTATAAGTATCTTATATAAAATACACATCCACACAAACATTCTCAATTTCAAATCACATTAAATGTTTTTTTCTCTTCTACCCCATGACACTTAGTATTGATTATAAGATATGACCCGAACCCACCTTGTATTAATAAATTTATGGGCACGCAGACTTACTGTCTTTCTTCTACTCAATTATAAGCTCTTGGAGAGTAAGAATCATCTTATTCACCTTCCTAATTCTTGAAGTAAGCAGCAGAATGCATTGTGCCATGAAAATGTTCAATGTGTTCTTCACAACATTGTGAACTGATGTGTTGAATCAGGTTAGCTCAATCATCCCTGTGTTATCTGAAATATTTTGATATTACTAATTAAGTTTCAGTAATATGTCAAATTATAAAAGCTGCCTCCTTAAAACCTATTTGAAACAATATTTCCTATAAATATGTAAACTGTCACTATTATAAAATACCTAAACCTCTGCACATTTTCAAAATATACAATCTCATACTAAAGGTAGTTGTCTTTTGGATTTAATATTTCAATGCTAAATTGAAGAAAAAATGAAAAAAAAAAAGAATGACAACCCCTTCTTGCTCTCTTTATTGTATTTGGTTGAAAAGTGTAAGTGGAATGAAATATTCAAAGAAACTATAACCAAAATGTTTTGCCCTTCTTCAAACAATATAACAAATATTTAGACGAAAATGAAAAAAAGCAGACTAAAATGTGCTAGGCCTATTATATAATTTTCCATGGGAACCTACTTTTAGATAATGTAGCCAAACTGTTCTAGTATAATCTATCTCCTGGACTATTTTTTTCTTTGGGGGATATCAAAATGTGAGAATAAAATGTATCATCAATTAATGTCTTCTGTTTCCTTGGACATCTCCATTTCCCATGAAATGTACTGGAAGTAAGTAAAATTAAAGCGCCAGTTGCAGAATATGCTTGGTAGTAAGGACCAACCATTTGAGAAATGCTTATTTAAAACATCTTTACTCTTTAACATGTTTCTTAAAAAATAATTTCTTACAAGAGAGAAGGGTACTCGATCAAAACCCACCACACAAGAAATATTGTACATAATACATGTAGTATGAAAATGTGTAAATTAACTTGGCAAACTATGTCATCTCCAATGAGCTGCTAAACATTATAACCTACTCTATCCATCATGTCATTGGTACTAACAGCCTCTTTGGATTAGGAATCTAGGAAACAGATTGTAAGGGATATAAAATGAGCATATATGTATAGAGATGAATTCTGTGTACTTTTTATAACTACCTTGCAATATTGCAGGTGTAAGATTGGGAAATATCCAAATTAAACTAAATTGGTTCACAGCTATTAATATTTAGGGCACTACAAGTTCAGCTAAGACATAACTCAGTTTCTATCTGTTCTTTTAGAGAAATAAAATGGTCAGTCAGAAACAGGTAAGCTGACAGAGCTAGTGGGGTAGGGATGCTTTTTAAAACTATAACTTATACAAGATTCCCCAAGGAATTAAAGTAAAGATGCATGTACCAGAGATGACATGAGGATGAAAACAATATTTTATATAGTTCTGTCAGCAAACCATGTGCCTGCCATCATAATTTATGGTCTTAGCTATTTTGCCCTTAGCAAAAATAACTATATGCAAGGTAAGCAATGATTTGGGTATTGAGCAGTATTTTGAGTGGACATGTTTTTAATTAAAATTAACCAAAAACAGAGTTTTTGAATCACCAGTCCTCAGATAAATGGCAGATACTGCAGTTCTAAAAAATCATATGAAATATCCAATACTGTCAGTTTCTAAGTGCCTTTAAGCTACTTTGTAAAAAAAAAATGGTCTGAACAAAATTGACTTTGAAAATTCAATAAATTATGAAAAATGTCCCAAACAAATGATTTTGATATTATTAGTATATACATAACTGATAATTGTGGGAATTTAAAATAATTTATACCATATGGTGACTCTGGGGAAGAGCAAATAATACCAAGAAGAATATCATCCACTGAGCAATAAAATATGTTTCATGATCTAAAATTCTGACCCTATTAATTCTTCCAGGTTTCAGTTAAATAATTAAACTACCATAAAAAATAAAGCTCTGAGACACTGGTCCTTCACCAAAAAGGTAACATACACCAAGAAAATCTTGAAAAAAAAAAAAAAGATTATTTGATAATTTGAATATCCAGATTGAAATAAACTGGTCTTATTTTCAAATAAGTAATCTTATTAACTGGTACTACTTTCCTAAATGTGAACTTAACATTATGTATGGGTACCTTAAAATGTTTGTCTCAAACACTCAAGAATTTACCACTTCACGTGTGCCATACCATTAGCAGATCTACAATGGATTAAAAGTCAAATTGCAGTACAGCATAGACAGCTCTTCTCTGGCACCAGGCAGGTTGCTACATCTACTGACTTCCAAAAATTAAATTCTATATTTTCTCAAATGTTGACACTCAGGCAGCAGTCATCTTCAAAAAAAAAAAAAAAAAAAAAACTGGCCAGGAAATTTCTTCATTTGGAAATTTAAAGTTCTTTAGTGTGAATTCAAAAAGCCACACAGGATTTTAACGAAGAAAATTTGTGAAAAACAAAAAAAAAAGGTGACATAACAATGCTAACAATGTTTACTGATGCTTTGCGTCTTAAGGCAAAATGAATTATATCTGAGTCACAGTGGCTAAAAAGTCATACAATTCTCTATCCACGTGAACCAATCTAGAAACATCTGAATGGGAAAGAAAAATCTCCTTTTCTAAGAAGGACGATCTCTTTAAAGAAGACCTCTCTTTGGGGAATAGAGCTCCAGGGGGTAAGAGGTCTTGCTTTGGATAAATAGCTAAGTTCTTAGAAATGGGATGAGAGATGTTTTATCCAGACTTCCAATTAGTGGGTTGCTATGATGTACTGCTCGATTTGGGTTTGTTTGCCTCTTTGCTAAATGAAAGCACCCTGTACATTCTTTTCCATTTCAGTTTTGCCTTGGGACTCAAGGAAGATGGAAAATCAAGTTAAGTGGATGAAGTTGTTCCTCAGAATTAATGGCTGATATTAAAAACTGAAGCTAATTTTGTTCTCCACAATTTTTTTTCCTGCACAAACTGGGTTTCTGACCACCCCTCAGTTTCCTTCAGTATGCGAACTGCGCTAATTCTGGAAGGCACCAAGGCGTAATGGAAGTGGGGGGATTAAGTTTTGGGAGGAGAAGCGCCTAAGAGTGACTTGAATATATTCCTGTCTGTCTGTGTAGCATCTTTTATTGTAATTGCCTATTTGCATCTTTATCTTCTCCAGTAATCTATGAGGCCCTTGGTAACACAGACTGTAACTTCTGTATAACCCTGGATAGCTCAGTATCTGACAATCACTAGATATGTAAAAATGTAAGATGAAAAGAAAATAAATAAGCAAGGTGGATTTTGACAAACTCCTCAACTTCTCTAAGCAATCTCCTCATTTGAAAGACATGGACAAAAATATTCATTTGGGGTTTATTTCTAGGAATGACAGGAAAATATTTGTAAAGAAATATGGCATGTGGTATGTGGTCAATAAATGCTTTTTCCTTCCCTTTTTCCTACTTTGAAAAAAAGTCTCAGTAAAGAGGGAAGAGCACACCTGTTCACTTATAAATAGGACATAGAAGATGAATGTGCTGATCTTTCTAAGGAGTGGATATTGTTTTATACCACAGCGGTTCCAGTACATGCTTTGGAGTCTGGCAAACCTATATTGAAATAATGGACCTATTCCATTCTAGCTATAGCAAACTGAGAAATTAACTTAACCTCTTTAAACCTCAGTGCCCAATTAGCAAAAGAGGAATGATATCCACTTTCTACAGGGTTTGTATTAAATTAAATGATGAAATGCCTGAATAGAGTTTATTACAGAGATTAATTTTAAGTGCTCAATAGATGGTAGCTAAATCTAGCTAAATTACCTATCATCAAAACAGCACAATGACATGAAGGTGAGTTTTGTGTATGGAGGCATAACCCAGAAATACTTTTTAGAAGGAAAAATAAATAGCACTACATGTGAGGCTTAAAACCATTTAAAATAATGGAAACTGAGTTTAAACGGTAGCTTCCCTCCAGCAGATCTCACAAAGATGCAAGCTTTTCAGTTTCACAGATATCTGTTTCCCCTCTGGAGGGGGAATTAAGGGAAGGAACAAGAGACAGAACTACATAATGCCCACTAAAATATTTGGAATCTTTTTCTTTTTCCCTTTCTTTCTCCTACAAAGAACATCTCCTGAAT
Source organism: Pongo pygmaeus (assembly GCF_028885625.2). Lineage (NCBI taxonomy): Eukaryota > Metazoa > Chordata > Mammalia > Primates > Hominidae > Pongo > Pongo pygmaeus. The sequence goes on along the minus strand of NC_072380.2, from coordinate 32,064,015 downwards.
AATAGACAAACATCATTCTAGTCTTCTACCCTTACACCACACCAAAAAAAAAAAAAAAGCATTTCTAAAGCTCTGCAGACTTTTCTGAGTCATCCTGCTGCATTCCACACCCAAACTCTCAGAGGCAGGTCACTCTACTTTGCCTGGGGATGCTCTCTCACCCTGCCTAGTCCTCCCCTGGATTTTACCCTCAGAGCAGCTGCCTCCAGTGTCCCCACACTGCCAGCCACCTGCGCTTACGTCTGCTCCTGTGCCTAAGCTCTGCTAGCTGTCATCTTTTCTGGCTACCCACCAAGTCCCCCACAACTCCTAGATAGTAAATAGATCTGTACCAAAAAGTAAGATGGTGCAGCTAAAATTAAAAAGCTGACAAAAAACAGTTATCAATCATAAACACATCAGTGCATTTTATTCAATGTTTTATAGTTAGCGGAATGCTTTTCTATACACGATTGCATTTGACCCTGTGCTTACTCCCAATATGCTAATATTAATAAAAATAAGGTATCATTAATTGAATGCCTCCTCTAGGTTTTAAGCCACATCATTTTAACACTCACAACAAGTCTATCAGGGAGGTATGATTTTTACCATTTTCAGATAAGGAAATTAGGGGTCAGAATGGTTAAGTGACATGTCCAAGTTTAAGCAACCAATAACCAATGAATCCGGGACTGCAAACCAAGTCTCTGATTCTTAGTTCAATGCTCTTTCTCTTTAACTAGAAAAATTGGATGTCACAGATCAATTACTGAACTCTAAAAGAAATCTTCACAAATCAAGAGATTCCACAGATTCTTCACTTGCAATCCCATCCCCTGTCTAAATATAATATCAATTTTGTTACTCTTTGAATGTGATTCTTTATCATGATCCTAAGATACACAAAAAGTTTCTTTCTTTAAGTTCACAGGTACATGTGCAGGTTTGTCGTTTAGGTAAACTCATGTCATGGGGGTTTATTGTACAGATTATTTTGTCACCCAAGGTATTAAGCCTAGTACCCACTAGTTATTTTGCTTGATTCTCTCCCTCCTCTGTCTGGTAAGACCCAGAGTCTGTTGCTCCCTTCTATGTGTCCATGTGGTCTCATCATTTCACTCCCACTTATAAGTGAGAACATGAGGTATTTAGCTTTCTGTTCCTGCAATAGTTTGGTAAGGTCAATGGCCTCCAGCTCCATCCATGTTCCTGCCAAGGACATGATCCTGTTCTTTTTTACAGCTGCACAGTATTCAATAGTGTATATGTACCACATTTTCTTTATCCAGTCTACTGTTGGTGAGCATTTAGATTGATTCCATGTCTTTGCTATTGTGAATAGTGCTGCAATAAACATACACATGCATTTGTCTTTACGATAGAATGATTCAAATTCTTTTGGGTATATATACAAGTTTAGGATTGCTGGGTCAAGTGGTACTTCTGTTTGTAGGTCTTTGAAAAATCGCTCCCACACAACAAGTTTCTTCACAATTTTTCTAAGCTTAACTACTCATGGAAACCAAACCAAGGAGGTAGGAGCACAGCTGGGGCTCACGTGCTGCACTTTTGTTTTCATGGCTGACAACTTGGATGGATCTTCAAATTCCTCCTGGTGCAATGAAGTAAAAGTAAGACAAATCGGAATGTCAGAAATCAGTGAAGAAAGTACTTCACACTCCTTGAAAGATGCACTAATTATGAGGCTGGTCCTTTTGTAAAACCTGCCTTCTCTGTATTGACTTCTCAGCAGCATTCAAATCAAACACTCCTTTCTTCTCAAGAGACCCTCTTCTCTTTGACAACTCCACACTCTTGCTCTTCCCTTCACATTGCTGACTTTCCTTCACAGTTTTATCTTTTTGTTCCATATCTTATCTTAAAAATTTGAATTTCTCAAGGTTTGATCCTATCCCCTATTCTTAATCTGTATTCCTATTTACATATCACATATATGTTCAAAACTCTGAAATATCTGTCTCTGACCCAGACTTCTCCTTTGAGCTCTAGCCTTTTATATACAATGGATGCTTGAAATCTTCTACTGAGATGTCTCTTGGGCATCTCAAATGTGACATTTCCACAGTGGAATTCTTTATTTGCTCCCAGCATCATCTCTCTCCTAGACTGTTCTGGCAGCCTTCTGACTGGTCTTTTTCGTGGCTCTTCCACTCATATAAAATAGAATGACCTCTTAAAACAGATGTCAGATAAACTCATAGCCCTGCTTAAAACTCTTTGATAGTTTATTGTTGCACTGAGAACAGACGCTGGACACATTTTAGAAGACTCAAGGTCTACCATATTCTAGATCCTGCCTCTGTTTCCATTTTCATCTCATTCCATTCTATGCTGCATATCTGTCTCATTCTACGCTCTGGTCATACTGGCTAGAAGTTAGAGACGTGTAGCTTCTTCCCACCTCATGGCTTCTGTTCAGATTGGTCTTGTAGCCTGGAACATTCTTTCCTATGTGTCATTGTCATCCTTTGGCTTGAAGCTTAAATATTATCTCCCCAGAGTGAAGATCTTCTCAGAAACCCTATGGAAATAAGTCAGCGTACTTAATTTTTATCAGGGCATTCTGTTTCTTTCTTACAGTTATCACAATCTGCAATTAATCAGATCATTGATTTTTGGTTTGCATTTTAATGGCCTATTTTCTTCCACCAGAATGTAATCGCATAAATGCCACATCTGCCATGTTCACCCTCTTGACCTCACATCACGAAGGGTGGCTAGAGTGGATTAGGTTCATTAAGGGATGAAGGAAAGAAGCACCAAAGGACATTACTGGGAATAAATGCTCACGGAGCTCCAGGAAGAGCAACGTGCTGTCAGGGATTCTCCCACATGTACAATGCACCGCTTGATAGGAAACATTCTTTTGAAAAGTTTCACCAAGGTTTCTAAAAGCGACAGCCACCCACAATCCTTTGTTAGCCACAGGTCTGTTTTCAATGTTTATAGAAACAGCCACACCCTCCCACAGTCGTATGTGAAGAGGAGGCATATGACACAGCACAGACACATTCAGTCAAGAATATTCCTGAGAAAGAACCAGTTCCCATTCAGAGACATACTGTTGGAGTTAAAGCAAACAATTTTTAATTACATGTTTACATAAATGTTGATCAAACTAGACTGAAAGTCATCTCATTTTCAAGGCTGTTTCATTTGGAGACAGCTTCCTTGGGAGAACTCTGAAGATTAAGCCAGGGGTCTGATCAAGGCCTCTGCTGCCTACCAGCCAGCAGTCACTGAATGTCCCTGATGCTCAGTGTCTTCCTCTGTAAAATGTCTTCTCTGTAAAGGGATGTTATAAAGTTCAAATTTTTAAAAAAAGATATAGTTGAAAACCCTTGGAAACTATAAAATGACCTACAATGGTAGGGCAGTATTATTGTTTTATTTCTCTGAAATACTTACTAATGAAAATGGAGCCTATTTTCTTGATAATTCTTATTTTGGATATTAAAATCCAATAAAGCCAATATTTGCTATGATGAAGGGCCACAAAGTGTAACATTTTACTAAACAGTATACCAAATATCCACTAACTTAGGTGAGATGACCTACAGTTGAAGTTTGGGTTACAATCCAACTGTGTTTATTGTTTCTACTAGGCTGGAAAATTGTCTGAGATGAAGATCAACCTTATCTTTATATAATCAAAAAATTATATATTTGAAAAGATACTCGCATATCATGGTTACTCAACTCATAATCAATGAACTTGAAGGAAGGACTCAGATTCCTCCATTTCTCATTTATTCTGGAAAATTAATCTGGCTTTTTTTCCCTCATATTTCTGTTATGTTTATAAATTAAATAACCAGCAAATAAATACACAAATTATGTAATACAAATATATAATACAAAAAGTAATACACAGATATTATACAATATTTTGATGATATAATATTTTGGCAATATTTACATAATATTTTGGCAAGTTAACTTGTTGTGCAAAGTTCTGCTTTGTAACTGTGAAATACAAATGTAGAATGAATCATTTAAAATCTGGCAAGGATTTGCCAAAACCTTTCACATAAGGAAACTTTTGGAGGTGATGGATACAATTTTGGCACTTTTTAAATGTGAGTGTGTATTGTTGGTGTCAGCTTCTGGTGACAAGGCTGCCGTACATACCCGAAGGCCCCTTCTACCCACAAACCACTGCCACCAGTGAGTGTTACCTCCCCGTACAAGTGGAGCCCTAACAAGATTCCTCAAATAATTGATGTAGTTTCAAGTCCTGGGTATCAAATATGTTTGGAAACAGATCCTGCAGATAAAGAAAAACCAGCACTTTTGACTAATGTCATGTTGACTTACAAATCGATGCTTTTCCCCTGTACTTAAGAATTTATATGGGCCTAAGAATTCACAGAGTCGCATTTTAATCTTTCTTCTCTCTGCCTACAGGGAGAGGTGTTAATGAGCAAAGAAAGATCACTAAGTCTAAATAAGTTATAAACTTCAAAAAATAAAGTTAATTCATTAATGGCTTAATTAGCTCCTTGCTGCCTTTTTGAAGCTCCAGGGCTCCAAATACACATATGCATGTCTGAAATGGGTATGGGTGGGACAAAAGAAGGAAAATGGGATGTGAGTTTCAGACCTAAATCGTAGTAACTCCCTAAAAGTTCTTTAATTTAAATTAACAGACATTTGTTGAGAACTTCCTATGTACAAAGCTCTGTGCTAAAAAGAAGGCATACAGTGATGAATAGTAGACATTTTCTGGATACTTTTCATTGCAAGACCAAGAATATAGATATAATTAAGATAGTCGCACACAATCAGAAGTTCATCAATTCAAAAAAATTATTGAGTATTGATTGTTTACAGCTAAAGGGGGATTGAGTTTAATAATTTTCGTATCACCCTAAGAAGACGTAAGTTTATTATAGAGTCTTCTATTACATTGAGAATTTTAACTCCTGAAAACACAAGCATCAAATTCTTTTGGGAAAAACAAACAAACAAAACCCACTCACTATTAACAAGAGCTACAGTTTACAAAGCACATACTATGTGTCAGAGTTTTTTGTGTTTTACATATGAGAAGATGGAGGTTTTGAGAGGCCAGGTAAGCCTCATAAAGTATCACAGGGAGGGGTATCAGAGCCAAGATGCAAACCTGGTTTTCTATAACTCTCGAGAACTACATAACTTTGCTTAGGATTTGTAAAAAGCCTGCAAAAACATGCTTTCTGGCTGAAGAAATCTGAGACTGGTTTGGATATTTAAAAAAAAAAAAAAAAAAAAAAAAAAAGGACCATCTGCTTTGCCTGAAGACTTATTTGGACTTGTCAATTTAGTATTATCAATTCTCAGTCTTTTCCTTGAGGAAAGGGCTGAGAAAAAATAAGGCTGGATCCTCCTGTGGCATCTCCCATCAGGAGTTCATCATATTCTCTCACTGTCATTTACGTTGGAGGATGTTGCTGTTTATGAGACTCAGGAGAGTATATCGAGAGCTTTGTCTCCATTGTGCCCTAAGGCTGTGCATACCTGGTTTTCCTTACAGTCAGTGGGCCCCAAAACACCACAAATACTTTGCATATAAGTGCTCTGAGGTTTCTTGTTTCCCTATTGGGATCAATAAGCTTTTTGCTCTGTATTTTATCTTCTGACTTTTCTGATTTCTCTCCTAAAGAGCAGCACTCTTTTCCTGTAAATTTTTTGCTGTAGTTTTATCCTAACTTATCTCTTTTTCATAGACTGATATTGTGGCTTCATTTTATTTCCTCTAGACTTTGAGCCATGTTTGTGTCCATTTCACTTGACAAACTTCACAGAGAATTTTATTTTTGCGGCAGAAAATAAAGAGTGATTTTTTAAAAACATGGCCTTCCACAGAGAATATTCTAACAAAGCAATGAAGTTAAATCTCACTGCATGTCACACACTAGAAAGAGATGGTGAATGATTATTTTGTTTTTATACACAGGGAAGTTTTTCCTCACATTAAAGGGGAAGATAATTCTTTCTTAAAAGTACTGCTCAGAATGAAAATTGAGATGTAAAGTGAGAGTGCACATGAAAAAGAATATACTGGGATATTTTAAATCTAGGCAGTGATTCTGTTCAATCTTAGGTGAGGTGATGGCGGGCTGCAGGAACTCTAGCAAGAGATGTAGCTATGGTAGCAGCCTCCAACTCAGCTCCCAAGGATCTCCATCTCCAGCTTCCACACACTGTACTGTCCCTTCTACATCGTACCTGTGTTGATACAATAAAACTGAAGGATTTTCATTTCTGAGATGAGGCCATGAACCTAGGTCTTTCTCTGATCATTTGTGTCACATGCTCTGAGGGAAGCCATGTTGTAAGTAAGCCACATGGAGAATCCCACGTGGTAAGGAGCTAAAGCTTCCTGACAACAGCCACACAGTGAGCTTGGAAGTGGATAATCCTGTTTCATTCATGTCTTCAAAATGGCAGCTTTGGTCAACAGCTAGATGACAGTCACATGGGAGACCTTGAATTGGGGTCATTCCATGAAGCTGTTGTTGGATTCCTGACCCATAGAAACTGAGTTAATAAATGCTTGTTATTTTAAGCTGGTAAGTTTGGGAGTAATTTGTTACAAGGCTAATGGCTAATACAGTATAGCTAATATTGTTCACGCTATTCATCATTTAAACTATTTAACATATCATTTAAACCATTTAACATATTTAGAATAGACAAATTATATTTTCTCTGCAAATTTTCCAAGATTTATACTACTGATAACCATCAATTTTTTAAACCACTTGCTAAAGAGCAGAGACATTATGCTTAGTTGATCAATGAACAGAAATTCTGAGTGTCTACTAGGCGGCTGTTGTTCTTCAAATTTGTACATGTTAATCCTTTAATGTCAAGCATCTTAACTTAATATTATGCTTGTCAATAACCTGTGAATAATAAAAAGTGGTGCCCATTTACACAAAATAAATGAAGTTCTCATTCAACAAATAAACCAGTTTTCTCCAACTGAGTTTATAATGCAGCCTACTGAGACAGCCATTTTGCCCACAAAGAGAAACAGGGAATGATTTATCTAAAAATCAGAAACATAAACTTAAGAACAGAACCACACCACCTATTAATAAAGTATCTACCCTCCAAATCTTAAAATGTTGTATAAATGTGTCTTAACTAACAAAGTGACAATTATTATGTATAATAGTTTGATTTTCTTAGAAGAGGGAGTTTCGTCTCCAGAAACTCAAGCATCTGACACTGAAAACAATTAAGATTTTCATGTTGTTGTCTTTTGTGTCACCAATGTACTCCACTTCTCCCTTATTGCCACCTGAGAAATTATTTGGTTTTAATATTAAGAAGCTAGTCAAACAGGCTTGTTTGTGGAAAAGGAGCTTACTGGAAGGCTTCAGGGGAAATTTTACAGAATTATAAAGCAAGAATATTAGGCAAGGCTGTGGAAACTGGATTGTCTCTCTCTGGGACTCTATGCTTTCTCAATACTACTGTCCTATGGGTCTTCCCCATAAATCAGCTTCTTCGGCTTGTATGATGTCCACAATGGCTACCTATCCAAGTCTAGATGATCTTATTTTTTTAAAAAAACTTTATTTTGGGTTCAGGGATACATGTGCAGGTTTGTTATATAGGTAAATTCCATGTTATGGGGGTTTGGTGTACAGATTATTTCATCACCCAGTTGATAAGCATAGTATTTGATAGGTAGTTTTTAGATCCTCACCTTCCTCCTAACCTCCAGTAGGCCTCAGTGTCTACTGTTCCCTTGTATCCAGGTGTACTCAGTGTTTACCTCCAACTTATAAGTGAGGACATTCAGCATTTGGTTTTCTGTTTCAGTGTTAGCTTGCTTAGAATAATGGCCTCCAGTTCCTTCCATGTTCCCGCACCAGGCATGATCTTGTTCTTTTTAATGGCTGCATAGTATTTGATGATGTATATGTACCGCATTTCTTTTATCCAGTCTACTGTTGGTGAGCATTTAGGTTGATTCCGTGTCTTTGCTATTGTGAACACTGCTGCAATGAACATATGCATGCATGTGTCTTTATGGTAGAATTATTTATACTCCTTTTGGTATATACCTAATAATAGGATTGCCAGGTCAAATGTTCTTTGAGATATTGACTAATTGCTTTCCACAGTAGCTGAACTAATTTACATTCTAAGCAGCAGTGAATTTGCATGCTCTTTTATCTGCAGCCTCACCAGCATCTGTTATTTTTTGACTTTTTAATAACAGTCATCTGACTGGCATGAGATGGTACAAGTCTAGATGATCTTGACAGCTTCAGCGATAGCTACACTCTAACTCTCAATCTCTTAGCTCAAAATCTTAGAAGAGAGATTCTTCTTGGTGGGACAAAGCAGCATATGGATTGACTCCCAGGGTCAGTTATTCAGGGCTTGAACTAGTTATGGCCAAGCTTCCACGGTCAGAAGGCACTGATATGGCCTTTAGCAACATCAATGTATTGAGCACTGAACAAAACCAAGGAAGTTGCACCACATTTGGAGCTACGTGTGATTTTTTAAAACTTTTCTAGAATTTGGCAAAATGACTAGTCCACTATTTGGAAACTGAGTTTTTAGAAGAGCAGATACATTTTTGAAAGTGATATTATTTGTATATTAGAAATTGTTTTTTGTTTTTTTTTTTTTTTTAGACAGTTTCATTCTTCTCAACCAGACTGGAGTGCAGTGGTGTGATCTCGACTCACCACATCCTCTGCCTCCGGGGTTCAAGTGATCCTCCTCCCTCAGCCTCCTAAGTAGCTGGGATTACAGGCGTGGGATTACATCACCACGCCTGGCTAATTTTTGTATTTTTAGTAGAAACGGGGTTTCCCCATGTTGGCCAGGCCGGTCTTGAACTCCTGACCTCAAGTGATCTGCCCACCTCGGCCTCCCGAAGGGCTGGGATTATAGGCATGATCCACCATGCCTGGCCAAGAGAAAATCTTAAGTGAATATCTGGAGCCAGTATAAATTTAGATATGAAAACCAGATTAACATATTATCTTGTTATTATGTCTATCTAAAAATTACTCAATAACTTAGAGGTGTTATGCTAATAGATTCTGTGGGTCAGGAATTCAGACAGAACACAATGGAGATGGTTAGACTCTTTGCCATGATGTTTACGGCCTCTGATGGAAGAATCAAGTTGAAGGCTCAGCCGGGCACTGTGGCTCATGTCTGTAATCCCAGCACTTTGGGAGGCCGAGGCAGGCGGATCACGAGGTCAGATCGAGACCATCCTGGCTAACACAGTGAAACCCCGTCTCTACTAAAAATACAAAAAAAAATAGCCAGGCATGGTGGCGGACGCCTGTAGTCCCAGCTACTCAGTAGGCTGAGGCAGGAGAATGGCATGAACCCGGGAGGCAGAGCTTGCAGTGAGCCGAAATTGTGCCACTGCACTCCAGCCTGGGTGACAGAGCGAGACTCCATCCCAAAAAAAAAAAAAAAAAAGTTGAAGGCTCTAGGCCAGAATCATCTGAAGCCTCCTTCACTCACACGTTTTGCAATTGATGCTAAATATCAGCTGGGTCCCCAATTCCTCTCTCTGTGGGCCTTTCCATGTGATTTCTCTACATGGGGTAGTTTGGACTTTCTCACAATATGTGGCTGTGTTCCAAGGTCTAACATCATGAGAGGGAGAACAAGGTGGAAGTTCTACTCCCTTTTATGACCTGTACTGTAGCATTACTCCTGTTACGTCCTATTGGACGAAAGTGAGTCACTAAAGCTGGTCCATACACCCCCAATGGAGGAGTGTCAACATCACCTATAACATGGCCATGTGGGTTGGGATTTATCAGTGTAACTGTCGTTGAAAAATGTAATCTGCCACAACATAAATTAGGCATATACTTTTTAATTATAAAAATATGTCTGTTAAAATATGCACCAAGAAGCATGTATTTCTGGATATTGCACACAAATAATTATGCCACTTGTAGACTAAAGTACTTAAGAAATATATTTTTATTAGTACGTTTCTTCTTCAAACGACTTTTGTACCCATCCTTTTCATAGTAACGTCTCATCCTTTGTTTCCTATAGCGATAATAGCCTGGTAAGTATTTAACTTTTAAAACTTTGGCAAGCAAAGCTTTCACCTAAATATTTTTATGTATTGAGTGGTTGTCCAGTGGCACATGCAGGAATAATTATTGATTACTAATTACTTTGTAATCAGAGTTGATGTGTACAAGATGACCCAATAATCAAAAAAGAGAATCTCAGGTGATGAACAAATCCAACCTTTTTAAATTATCCCAGGATCTATTCATTCTCATTCCTGGAAAGACCCTCCTAAGTTTTGTCCATCTTGAAGTCCCATTTTCTACTGAAGGCATCCCTAACTAGATAATAGAGCTCACCCCTTCTCTCCACATTTTATTCTTAGTTCAATGCCACAGAGCTTATTTTGCTCCTACTTGTTTTTCTAATAACTTTCTGGTTTACTTACTAAATTCTTACCATCCTAGTGGTGATGGAGTAGGGTAGTTAAGTCTCACCATCTCACCCACTTTTTTTTTTTAATTTTTAAACAACACTCTAACTAGTACAGTTCTGAATACAACATAAATATCTGTAAATAGTTACTGACATCTTCCCTAATTATAGTTGTGTCATTTGAAAAGCCTTTACACGAAATTGAATGGAATAAGTTCCGTTTCATGGAGTGGGAAACAGAACAGATAATGACCTTTCTACAAAATTGTCAGTGATAGATACATGTATTAAGAGTTCATTTGACAAAGAAACAAACTGTGATAAAGGAATGATGATGATAACCAGGAACTGATATTGAGAAGAAAGTAGTATCTTCCTGGAGCTTCAATGAGTCATATAAAATATTTAAACTAAAGTAGTTGCTGAATATTTTGCAAAACTACAATTCCCTCAGGATCATGGATTGTTTACCAGACAGGCTTCACCAGCCAGTTCATTTTTCTTATGTTCATTCGTTGTGCAGTTATGTAGACAATTCATGATCCAAAGGGGCACAGAGATCATTTAGTACAACTTTTTAAGGCACCTGTTCAAATGGATCTTTGGCCTTTGATGTGATACTCTTCAATTTAGCAAAAGGCAGAGTCTGGTTAGCCCTCAATACCTTTTTTTCTGCTTCAAACACAGGAATGAAGACTAAATACTTCCATCACGCAGCCCTTCATTATTCTTTCATCACTTTTTTTCTTTTTCAGATTCTAGGTCATACTTTCCAACACAGTTTAGTGTACTATTGAAACAATGCAATCGTAAAATTTTCTTAAGAAGTCGTTTTCCTCAGCAATGACTCCAAAACAGGCTTACATGCTACATGTAGAAGAGTAAGAACCTGCCTGAAGCTCCTTCCAAGTGACATAGTTATATCATCATTTGCTTTTGTGAATATCACCACATAGCAAACCCTAAATGTTCTCCATTCCTAGTTCTTTTACAAACCCCAAAATTCGAACATCTTTTTTCAGTTATAAATGTTCATCTTCATGATTAATGCTTATAAACAAGACTTGCCATTTACTCATTAGTTCCTAAATTTTGAGTAAGAATGAGAGATACCTTTCCAGTAGAAAATATTTCTAAAACCTTTGAAATTTCTGGGAAAAAAAAGGAGAAATTGTATTTGGGATGTGAATATGACTAAGATTTCAAATGTCTCCCAAAACCATTTACTGGGCTTCAGTAGAAACATCTGTGACCTCTGTTTTCAGGAAGGGCACTTACTGCCAGTTGCTCTTATCTTAAATCCGTTTAGCAAGAACAGGCATGGAAAGATAAGACGCAGTGAAACAGTTTCTCTGATGGCAAATTCTTGATTGCTATAGAAAGTGATTAAAAATACACAGCTTGGTAGGTCAGCTTGCTTGAGACGGGGAAAAGGGGGTGGAGTGGGAGTTTATATACGCCACGAAGCAGTCAGGATGGGATATGTTCAGGATGTAGTTTACAAAAGAAGATGACATCTGTTTCTTCTATAAAAAAATTTTGGCAAGTTCTAACTTGTTATATGACCTGTCCAATTTATTGGATCATGGCTGATAAAGACTCTTTCCTAAAGTTCATGCAACTCAAAGAATGATTTGTTTTCTGTAGGTTCTCTGATTTTTATACTTACCTATTTGTCAGACAACTTCTCTACTTTGTATAATGCTATCCTTGAAGGCTTCCCTAGGAGATTATTTTAAGAATGGGACATCCTTATCTTATAATAAAGTGCTTTTAATACTTGCGTTCTCTTGAGTGACTTTCTGGTGAATTCCATTTTTCACTAGAGCTTTTTCTCCCTTGAAGAGTTTTTAGTTTTATGGACACAGATGTCTATTCCATTTTTGTGTGTGGTCGCCAGTATCTTATCACTACCTAGGATGACAGTGTGAATGTTAACGTTAATTACTTAAGTATTTTCACATACTGGACTGTATATAAAGCCACTATTAGTGAAATTAGTTTGTCCCTTACCTACGATATTATTCTCTTATTCTTTTTCATCAAGCAGCATTCTTAATTGCCTTCTCATTGTGTCTAGATTTACAAATTACTCATTTGCTGCCTCAAATTTACTTGTTTCATGCATCTGAAAAGCAAAGCTAAACAATGATACTCCAAATGTGCATAAACAGCAAATATTTACAAAGTACATAAGATGTGCTTGTCCTCAAAGACCCACTGGAGATAAAGGACCAAGATTTAGAAAAACCAATGACCAGTCAGTAGAAAGAATGTAGTCTCCCATTCATCTTATTACCTTCTTATTCATTCTATTTATTTTTATTGGATCTATTCACCATTTGCCTTAGGGTAATAATTTTAAAACAACACATTTTATTGAGTGTGTGTATGTGTCTTTATAATGGAATAATTATGATGGCCATTATTCATATTTCTTTTCTGCAACTCATATTTAACCTTGGAATTTTTTTAAAAAGCTTGAAAATTTTTATAAGAGAATGTAGCCAAGTATAGGCTGAGGTTTGCACAATGGAAGCATAGAGTATATCTAATAAATGAGCTGATATTCCAATTCAGCCAATGGACCAGTAAGAAATGAGAATAATGAGTCCTGGAACGCTATCTTGAATATTATTCTCTCCAGATTGCAGCCATGACTACCCTGTACCCTAACAAAATTTGCAAATGCAGAACACCAAGCTTGGCCAATGGATAAATGAGAATTAAATCAAAATGCTTAAAAATATAAGTCCCATATTGATCTAAACATCAAAATGATTGAACTCATGAGAATAGGGAATAGAAGGATGGTTACAAGAGGCTGAAAAGGGCAGTTGGGACAAAGAGAGGTAGGATAGTTAATAGGTACAAAAAAAAAGAAAGAATGAATAAGCTGGGCACGGTGGTTCACACCTGTAATCCCAGCACTTTGGGAGGCCGAGGCAGGAGGATCACTTGAGCCCAGGAGGTTGAGGCTGCAGTGAGCTATGTTCACATCACTGCAGTCCAGCCCGGGAGACAGAGCAAGACCCTGCCTCAAAAAAAAAAAAAGGAAATTTAAAAATGTTTTAATATATTTTACTTATCTCTTTGCTTAAATCTTCTGTTAGGATAAGAGAGAAAATAAATTGTATTTGATTCAGAAATTCAGCCAATCTGAATACATTTTGGAAAAGTCATGCAAGTGAAAGGCATTTGCAGCTACCTCTTCAATGATCTGCAGAGAGTGAAGGAGAAACACAGTAGAAATCACTGTCATACTGGGAGTAATTTAGGAATTGAATCTGGATGCAAAGAAAAAAAAGAAGAGAGCAGGAACCACTGCTAGTAATGTCAATGTAGAGATTACCTCTATTTTATCTGAAGATAGGCAGCCACTGTCCCAACATCTTTACTTGTCATGAGACAAGCAAGAGTTAATTTAATTTTATATTTACATATTTATTTATGTTTGAGACAGATTTTTGCTCTGTCACCCAGGCTGGAGGGCTGTGGTGCAATCTCAGCTCACTGCAACCTCTGCCTCCTGAATTCAAGTGATTCTCCTACCTCAGTATCCCAAGTAGCTGGGATTACAGGCGTGCACCACTGCACCCAGCTAATTTTTGTATTTTTAGTAGAGATGGGGTAGAGCAGCAGATTGGAACACATTTTGGAATAAGAAAATCTTGAAATCAAATATTATTTCTAGTCTTAGAATATTTACAAAATACTTAGTCTTTTTGAGCCTCAGTTTCTCTATCTTTAAACAGATGTACTATAGTTATGTCACGGGAATTACTTTGAGAATTACACAATAATATATATGAAGCACAGTACCAGGCACATAGTGGTTATTAAAATATATATGTATTAGTTGTCAAAGAGTCAAACTCTTAATATTTGAAGAGATTTATACTGAGCCAAATGTGAATGACCAGTAGCCTGAGACACATCCCTCAAGAGATCTTGAGAACATGTGCCTTACATGGTTGGGTTACAACTTGGGTTTACACATTTTAGGGATATATAAGACATCAATCAATATATGTAAGATGTATATTGGTTTGATTTGAAAAGGGGGGACAATTTGAAGTGGCAAGGTGTGAGGGGCTTCTAAGATTTTCTTTTCTTCTCTTTTTTTTTTTTTTTTTTTTTTTTTTGAGATGGAATTTCACTCTTGTCACCCAGGCTGGAGTGCAATGGTGCGATCTCGGCTCATTGCAACCTCCGCCTCCCAGGTTCAAGTGATTCTGCCTTAGCCTCCAAAGTAGCTGAGATTACAGGCACCCACCACCACGCCTAGCTCATTTTTTTGTTGTTGTTGTTGTATTTTTAGTAGAAATAGGGTTTCACCATATTGACCAGGCTTGTCTCGAACTCCTGACTTCGGGTGATCTGCCCGCCTCAGCCTCCCAAAGTGCTGGGATTACAGGCATGAGCCACTATGCCCGGACAGCTTCGAAGATTTTCTAATTGGGTGAAGGGGTTAAGTTATAGTCTAAAGACCTAGAATCAATAGAAGGGAATGGCTGGGTCAAGATAAGGGATTGTGGAAACCAGGGTTCCCATTATGCAGAAGAAGCCTCCAGGTAGCAGGCTTCGGAGAGAATAGATTGTAAATGTTTCTTAACAGAGTTGATTTTCTTCTGGATCAGGAAAGAGGTCTGGAAAAGGAAAGGGATTCTCTTCAGAATGTGGATTTTCCTCATGAGAGACAGATTTGCAGGACTATTCCAAGATATGGCAAAAAACCATAATCTGAGATAAAATACTTTGATTTCTTTCAGGGCCTGCTATCTGTCAGGTGATACTATACTAGATTCAGGCTGGAATGTGGTATCTTATTGCTACAAACAGTCTGCCTTGTCAGTCTTAAAATCTATTTTAATGTTAATGCTGGTCAGCTGTGCCTGAGTTCCAGAAGGGAGGAAGGAATATTGAGGCATGTCCTACTCCCCCATCCTATCATGGCCTGAACTGGTTTTTCAGGTTAACTTTGGAATGCCCTTGGTTGAGAGAAAGGGTCCACTCAGATGGTTGGGAGGCTTAGAATTGTATTTTCAGTTTACATAGTTTTCCTCTTCCAGTTTGCCTAGAAACAGAATTTGAGTGGGAACAAAGACAATAATAATGAAAACCAATGAAGCAAAAAATTCATCCTGTACAAGCAACTTTAAATGAACAAAGGTTTCCAGGTTCATTATTTATTCATACAAATTCTTCATGAGTTCCCACCGTGTTAGCCCAGGAGGATCTAAACACAAGTCAAACAAGTCTTGTCCCTTGTAAAAAGAAGACAGTTAAGCAAAGAAGACACTCATAAATAGTCACCAAAAAATGTGATATGTTACACAAACAAGAGCTTGAAAGCGTACAGTAACAAGCAATGAAATATGCCTATAGTTGGAAAAGGATCTGTAGATCAATTAGGTTGGGGTCTTGAAGGATAAGTAGAATAATACTTCTTAAAGTGTGATGCCAGACCAGCAGCAAGAGGACCACATGGAAACTGGTTAGAAAGGCAACTTCAGGGCCCAGATCAACTGAATCAGAAACCTGGAAGTGGGCATCCAAGATGCTATGTCTTAACAAACCCTCCAGGTTATTCTAATGAACACTAACGCTCCAGACAACCACTGAAACACAAGGTCACCAGGCAAATGAGAATTCAGGATGGTAACATTTAAAGCAGGACACGTTTGGACAACAAAGGAAAATGCTGCATGACAGGAGTATCACAAGCTTAGAGGTGAGAAACATGGACGAAAATGGTTCAGTACCCTGGGGTCCCCGGATAGTGAAAGTCTTATGTATCATGTTAAAGAGTTTGGACTTATTAAGGACAGGGATTAGGAGTATTACAGAAAGCCTAATTTCCTTTTCCTTGAAATTTCTGCACAGAAAGTGGGTAGCACACATATATAATAAAACATGAATGAAAAGGTGCTACTAAAGATATTTGATCAAAGCATTAACAATGTGTTTAGAATGGATTCTGCTATAATGAATTCCATATGCTATTGTCATTCAAAGCAGCTCTAGTCTAGTGGGCAAATGCTGGATTTCAAGAGAGGGGGACTAGTGATTCCTGGCTGGGTAGCCCGGGAAAAACAATTTAATTTTACTGAAATTCAGTTTTCTTATGCAGAAAATGGGCAAAAACATGTTCCAAGAGTTGTGAAAACTAAATGAAAGAGGCATGTCAAAGTCACTGTGAACTTTAAAGCATATATATACTGCAAGATACTCTTGTTAATATAACTTAATTCTTCATTCTTTCTGTGGATTAAATGCAAATAAATATATCAAAGGGGTATTCTAACTTCTGGGAAAATATACACATCAGAAATAATTCTTTTCCATGCCAAAGAATTTGTTGACTAGGTTAGGCTACAAATCTAAACCCAGAACCTACCAAAATTGAAAAGAAGGAAGAACTATCCAAGGGTCAGGGACTCAGAGAGGAAGAGAAAATCCAGATCTTGCTGCCTCTGGCCGACATTCGTGTGTAGATATAATTAAGAACTGATAGTTAATGATAGCACAAGCAGAACTAGGGACAAAATTTGGGCCACTGCACTAAAGGTAAAAGTATTTCAGTTTTGCACCTGGATAAAAATGAAGATCAGACTAAAGGCTGATCCTAGACACAGATAAGAGAAAGCCTTCCAACTAATTACACTCAGACTCCAGGATTAGAAGAGTTTCCAATTTCAGATGCAAAGGCAGAATTTTACCATCAACAAAGCCAAAGGGGAAATGACATTTGAAAACCAACAGATAGAGTATTTTGCCTTCTCCTGGCTGAAAGCCCGGTACTCAAGCCAAAAGGACAGGATTCAAAGTCGGTTAAAAGCAGAAGGAGTAATTGCAGACATTCTGCCTCCCGCCAAGTTGTGGGTAACACAAAAACCCCTGACTTCTTTGGGGACCTGGCTTTAGCTGTAAGGTCCTTAGAAAAAAAAATCAATGAAAATGAAAATACAGATACCAGTGCACAAAACATATCAATATCTGTCAGGCTCCTTAGTACTAACAGGGGACCTTAATCTCTCATTTCTTCCTTTGTATAAATGCACCTTACTGTTATTTTAGTTGCAGCAGTTCATGATGCCAAATCCAGGCAGTGCCAAAGTATTGCAGACAAGAATGAAGCTAAGACATGGTTTAAAGAATATTCTGGTTTTATTAACCACATTAACTAAATAAATGTATAAATCCTTCTGGTGTTATATATAAGTCCTCAGAGATGTTTTTAAACGTTTTTTTTTTCCTGATTGCAAAGGCTGGATGCTTGTAGTTGAAAATTTGGAGTGTCCAGAACATAATGAAAGAAATAGTAATTATGGGCCGGGCGCGGTGGCTCACGCCTGTAATCCCAGCACTTTGGCAGGCTTAGGTAGGCGGATCACGAGGTCAGGAGATCAAGACCATCCTGGCTAACACAGTGAAACCCCGTCTCTATTAAAAATACAAAAAATTAGCCGGGCGTGGTGGTGGGTGCCTGTAGTCCCAGCTACTCGGGAGGCTGAGGCAGGAGAATGGTGTGAACCCGGGGCGGGGCGGAGCTCGCAGTGAGCCGAAATCGCGCCACTGCACCACTCCAGCCTGGGTGACAGAGCGAGACTCCATCTCAAAAAAAAAAAAAAAAAAAAAAAAAAAAAGAAAGAAATAGCAATTATGATTTCACTACTCAATGATAACCTATGCAAACAATTTACCATATTTTCATGAAGCCTTTTAACATACATTCATATGGTTTAATTACTTAGCATTATATCATAAGCACTTTCACATATTATTAAAATAAAAACACTTCAAAGACATAATTATAATGCCTGCATAGAATTCTATCATCTGAATATTTGATAATGTAATTTAAACACTTACCTATTGATGAATATTTGACTTTCACCATTATTAAGAATATTGCAATTAAATTCTTTGTGCATAAACTGTTGGTTATATTCAGAAGGAATTATTGAAATAGTAGATGCAAATAACAAAAGCCTTTAACATTTTGTTGTATACTGCCTTCAAGCCTTTTTTTCCCCATATACGTGGATACAATTACATGAAAATTACATTACTTTTCTTTCTTTCTGTTTATCAATATCAGAATCTGTCAGACTATTAAAATTTTAAATATTGTCTGAATTTTCACTTAGCATAATTTTAGCATTTTCCCTAAACATTTTCTGGAAATGTATTTTTGAATGACTGAATGGTACTGCATTTTATAGAATAACAATGATCTACATAACAATATTCTTACTATTCAGTAGGTAGATTAGCCAGAACTTGACAGCAACTTAAATAACGTTGAAATAAAGTAGTATTCAGGTTTTTATAATCACTTAAGATGTGAATAAAGTTAATCAATGCTACAAAAAGTGTGGAATAATTATCTCTAAAAATGCTGTCCAAAAGTGTTATATATTTTTATAAGTCACATGTTAAATAAACTATTCTTTACAGACCACAGGTCAGCTATTAATATTAGCCTTTAAAAAACATTGGCCACTTTAATCATAGAACATATTATTTTATTTTCCTTCAAAATTTGCTTATTTATAATTTTCCATTTGATGAATTATCTACATATATGGCTTTTGTCTTGTTTTCTCTTATGATATTTATTCTTTTATTATTTATATGAGCATGTTATATGTTAGGTATATTAATCATCTACCACATATGACAGATCATTAATATAAATATTTAATATACAAATGATTTTTGACATATAAAACGTTTACCATTTATATAGCAAATATACTAATGTTTCTCTTTACATTTTTCTCTTTATTTGAATGCTTTAACTGATTTCCTTCACTCTACTATAAGGAGAACATATTTACTTTCAGATACAGTTTTTTGTGTATGATATCTTTTTGTTCCCACTTAACCTTAAAATCTATATGAAATTTATTTCGGTGTATAGTGCAACAAATTGTCTAAGTTTATAGTTTTTCAAATAGTTACCCAGTTGTTCCAGTATCTTTTATTTAATGGTACTTTCCTCCCTATGTTATACAATAGTATATAACATAGTCTATTATACTATTATTTATCAAAATAGGTTATATTAAACAATACATATATTAATATAGTATATTATACATACACTCTCATACATAGAAGAGTCTCTTTCTGGGCTTTTATACTCTTAGGGTTTTTTTCCCCCATATTCTTTACTCAGCATAAAGCTCATCTAAGTAATATTCTTTAGACTACATTTTGAAAAGTAGCAGTGATAATCCCACATATTATATCTTACCAGAAAGTTAGCTGTTTTATACATTTATTTCAGATGAATTATATATTTTTTCAGATTCCAAAATGGATGCCATAACCAAAAACTTTTGTAGGAGTTTGGTTGAAATCACATTAAATAAATACATTAGCTTAAAACAAACTCATATCCTTCATGTGCTTTACAGGGAGGTGATGATAAACTGCATCATTTATTATTTTTTAATGCTATCTACACCTACCCTGCTAAAGAGCCAATGATTAAATGGCCAACATGATATACAGCAAAATGAAAGAACAATAAACAGGGATTATCCAAACCCCAGAGATAAAAGGAAGACATTTTAAGTTTGTAATGAAAGTGGTAGGCTATTTTAATAATTTTATTATGTTCTTAATCTCAATGCAATAAGTAATTTTACCAGAGTACTGCCTTGTTTATATATTAAGTACTTCCCCTGTAAACTACTCACAAGAATTTCCTATTTTTGTGTGTGTGTACACAGATACCAATTTATCTGCGGAGACTGTGAAGTTATCCCAAATTGGTAAAAGAGACCTAGGTCTCCTTTAATACTACCTTTTTCTAAGAGGTTACTAAAACAGAAATGAAACAAAAACTGAAAGGGAAGCCAAGACAGATAATTGAGAGTTTTCAGTGAATGGTAGATTCATTATGCAGATCCTTCTGAAATTGTTATTTCAACTAAGAGCAGCTTGATCAACTGATAAAATCAAGCACTATCAAATTTTTAAATGAGACTTTTCATTAGAGATCAGTGTAAATTCATAGGCAGTTGTAAGAAATAAGACAAATTCCATTCGCCCTTTACCCAGTTGCCCCCATGGTAACATCTCACAATATCACATCCAGGATATTGACACTCATAGTCAAGATATAGACAATTCCATCATTACAAGCATTCCTCATGTGGCACTTTTATAGCCACAACAACTTTCCTCCCACCTTACTTAACCCCTGGCAACCACTAATCTGTTCTTCATTTAATTTTATTGTTTCAAAGTGGTATAAAAATTAGATCACACATTATGTAATTTTTTGAGATTGGCCTTTCTCACTCAGCATATTTCTCTGGAAATTCATCCAGGCTGTTGCATGTAACTTTCCATTGCATGCCTGTTCTATTTTATTGCTGAATACTATTCCATGGTATGGATGTATCACAATGTGTGTTTAACCATGCCCCCATTAGTGGACACTGGAGATGTTTCCAGTTTGCAGCTATTACAAATAAAGTTGCTGTGAACATTCAACATTAGTGTACAGGTTTCTATGTGAACACAAGCTTTCACTTCTCTAGGAGAAAAGCCTAGGAATGCAATTGCTGGGTCATATGGTAGTTGCATGTTTAATTTATGAAATTGAACTCTTTTCTAGAATGGGCTGTACTATTTTACATTCCCAGCAGCAATGAATGAGAGTAATCCAGTTTCTCCACATCTTTGCCAGCGATTGGTCTCGTCACTAATCTTTTTATTTTAGCCATTTCGATAGTTGGATAGTGATACCTCATTGTAGTTTTAATTTGCATTTTCTTAATGGTTAATGACCTTGAACATCTTTTCATGTGCTTTTTCACCAAATGTATATCCTCTTTGGTGAAATATCTCTTTGTGTCTTTTGCTTATTTTCTAAAATAGATTGCTACTAAAATTTTTTACTGTTGACTTTTGAGTTACTAGTCCTAGATCAAATATTTGGTTTGTAAATATTTTCTCCCAATCTGTAGCTTGTCTTTCCATCCTTTTAAAGGGTCTTTTGCAAGGCAAAGGTTTTTAATTTTACAAAGTCCAAATTATCAACATTTCCATTTATAAGTTGTGATCTCAGTATCAAGTCGATGCATTATTTGGCTCACCTTAGATCTGAAAGATTCTCTCCTGTTTTTTCTAAAAGGTTTCATAGATACATATTTTATATTTAAGTCTGTGATCCATTTTCAGTTGACTTTTGTGTAAGGTATGAGACTTAGGTGAAGACTCACTTTTTTTGCCATTGGGCGTCCAGCACCGTTTGTGGAAAAGGCAACTGAAGGACTTTTGTACCTTTGTCAAAAATCACTTGAGCATATTAATATGTGTCTATTTCTGAGTTTCCTATTTGATTCCATTTGGTATTAGGTTTGTTTTCTGTCCGAACATTAGGGCACTGTCATATTATCATCTGGCATTTTCAAGATGCAGATTGAAAACTTGACTGTGATTGTCATTCCTATGATAGAATGTTTGTTTATGTTTTTCTTTTTCAAAATCTTTAGGATCTTAAGTCTTGGTATTCTAAAGTTTCATTAGCATGTGTCTGATGTAGGTATTTTAAAATTCATTGTTCCCAACATTATTTGGGCCCTTTCATTCTGAGGACGTGCCTTTCTTCAACTCTAGGAAATGTCATGATTATTTTGTCTCATTTATTGTGCTTTTTCCCTCTGGTTTTAGAATTCCTATTAGACAGACACTCAGCTTCCTAAACGGATTCTCTTTGTCTCTTCCCCTTTTTCACATATTATACCTTCTTCTTTATTTTCCTTTTGGAAGATTTCCTTGAATTTTTCAACAATTTTGTTAATTAAACTTTAAAATTCCATGGATTATTTCTGTCCTTTGGTTTCTTCATTTTCCATATCAGAAAATTATTTTAGAGACTATAATTCTTCAATATGTCTGAGGATACCAAGGTAGACATCTTGAAAAGATCTCTAAACCATTTCTATTTTCTCTAGGATAGTGGTTCTCAGCTAGTGCTGGTTTTGTCCTCCAGAGTATGCTGCAATATCTTTGTCTAGATATTGAGACATTTTTGCTCACAGTGGCCAGGGATGAATGCTGCTTGCTTTTGACATCAATTGGATAGAGACCAGGCATGCTACTTACATCTTGCAATGCATAGAACACTTCTCCAGAACAAAAGAGTATCTTGCCCAAAATGTTGATAGTGCAGAGGTTGCGAAATCTTGTCTCATGGCTGTTTCCCTTTTCTCTTTTTTTTTTTTTTTACTTTATATACATATTATCAGATTAATTAATATAGGTTGTTGTCATGGATTGATCCACTTTTCTGGCTCACTTTTCCAAGATGTGCTTTGCTTTAGCTCTTATATGGAACATCCAAACCGGTGAGTCCCTCTCCAACTCCCAGAACTAGGGTAGAGGGCTGCACTTGGTCACCAGCCCACACACTTGGAGGCAATGCCCTTCCATGCAGATTGTTGGTTCCCTTTTTAGAGGTCTCCTGCTTTACTTCTGGGGGTAAATGTGCAGTGACATGCAGGGTGTTGGAAAGAGCAAGCCTGAGCCATTTCCAAACCTGTGGCCAATCACCTCACTTTCTCTTTGTCTGCTTTTGACCTCAGCTACTCTCTCTATCTGCCAACCAGAACACAGAGCCCAGCTGGGTTCCCTCTTGAAGACTCCTTCAGCTTTAGCAGAGGCCCCTCTTCCTGTTTCTGCTCTCTGGAGTATATGTTCCTCAGTATATTCAGAAATGCATTCTCTTTTTTCTGTCTTTACTGCCATTTCCATGGGATGTTTGAAGGGAGAGTAGACACATGTTTAGCTCAGTTCACAAACTTGAAGGCTTCTCTCACTCGTTTTCAAATTCAGGACTTTTATTTATGAGGTTCTCTCATTAAAGGATACACCTACAAAATAATCTTAGAAAAGTGGCATCATATATGGAGGAGAATAAAAACTGTAAACAATCTATTTAGAAAGAAATCAAGGAAAAACGCTGGATTTGTAACATTTGGAACATGATGTCACTTTTCTAGGCCTAGACATTACGTTTAAAATGAGTGGATGTTCTAAATCATTTACCGAATCTTTTCAGTTCAGTTTCTATTATTATAAAGTGAAGGTAGATATTCAGAATAAGACCTTATATTTCAACCATTAAATATTTCTTTAGATCCTCTTTTAATGAGGCCCCATGTGTGACTAGGCTTTCCCTGTGGTACAAAATGGAATAACATACAATGCTTCACCCTGAAAAACCAATATTTATGAGTCTCCTTTGTGTAAATACAGAGCTTTAGGGTTTTCTAATATGCCTTATTCAAATTTTAATGTTTTTCATCAGAAGGAGGTATGAATATGTTAGTCTAAAAATAACTATCAGCAGAGAGAAAGACATAATTCTGATAACAGATTTATTAATGGTGGTGATATATAAAATCTGCCATGAAAAGACCCTAGGGCATCTAATAACTTTGATTCAAGTATATCATATTATAGATTATCGTGGCTGATTGTTTTCCTTTTCATAAAAAAAACAGATTTGGGAAGTTTATCTGCTTGCAAGCTGTAAATATTTAGAAGTTAAATGGTCTGTTTTGCTGCTTGAGGAGAAAAACTGAAGGAAAAAAATGCACTGACCTATTCAAGAGAAGACAATTCTGAACCCTGGAAGCCTCAAAAAGCCAAGCAGACAGTTATCAGTGTTGTGAAATGCATCACTGCTCTCTCAGAAACATATTGCTGGCTTGACTTTCTTTTCAGTCAAGAAAAGAAAAAAAAAATTGAAAATGTTAAACTTCCGCATTGTCCTAAAATTCAGAAAGTAGAGGTTTAACAAAGCATATTCTTTTTTGTTTTGCTGAACTGCAACACCCTTCTGTATTGATATAGGGTGAAATTCATTACAAATATCACCCAGTAGTTTGTGGTATTGTCAACATACTTAATTCAAGCCTTCTAGAACAGTATCTGAAAGCTACTTCAGTGTGAGTTCCAAAATAAAACAATTATCAAGTTATAATACTGTGGAGGTCAAAAATCTATCTTTTTATACATAGACACACACACATATAATAAACACATGTATAATATATTGATATGTAATATATCAACACATGTATAATATTGATATGTAAGATATCAATACATGTATAATATATAAATATTGATATGTAATAGATCAATTACATATTGGGTTTATATCCTAGGTTTATATATTGATATGTAATATATCAATATTTATATGTGTAATATATATGTTTTCATTATTTTTGAATAAACACAAATAATTTTATTAAAACAATTTTATAACCTACTTGGAAAACATATTCTAACTTTTAACAACTCTTACTTTCAGAGCATACTTTCTTTATCTAATCTAAATTCTGTACATTGTAATTTAAAGCTATTTCTATCCCCAGTCGAGCTGTAAAATAGCTGGTCAACATTCTCCTTGCAACAATCTCTCATATATTTGACTCCTATCATTAAAGATCCTTATAGCCATCTTTCCTCAGGTAAAATGACCCCATAGACCTAACTTCTCTTAAATCATATTTTCTAAGACATGGATCATTTTGAAGGTCCAGCTTAGGACTGCTCCCAGTTCTGAGTATCCCTCTCAGTTTCCCCCTAAAACCTTTATCTCCTACTTACTAGCACCTATGAGAGTGATCTTCTCTATATGTGTAGTTACAGGGCAAGCTAGGAACTCGAGTACCTTTCATCTAAGAGTGCAATAATTTCCACTCTAAGAATATCCACACCACCCCTAAATCTGTGTAACAGAGTTGAGAAATAAAGCTCAAATAATAATAACTGAAAATTAAAATCTTATTGATGTATTATACAAGACTTCTTTCTCTCTCTTTCTTTTAACAATAGTGAGCATTTATTGAGCGCCTGAAAGCTTTTAAAATACTGTACTCTAATTCTGCCTTTTATCTTATGTATGGTTGTCATTACTAATCTTATCTCACAAATTATTGGTCTCTATCATGGGAAAACCATCTGCTATCTCATTCATCTGCATGCTGATTTTCAGGCTTTTCTGTAACAGGAAACAGGACAAAACTAACAAGCAGGGGTCCCAGTATTATATGGAAAATACCAAAGAAATCTGTTCACTGATTAAGTTTTCTTTTCTTTCCTAAGCTGATCTAAACCCAAGAAAACCTATGGTATGTCTCCTGAGTAATTACCGTGATAGCAAGAAGAGGAAGTCAATGTGCAGAAAGCCATCGGAGAGAATGTTAAGCCAAGAGGAGGGTTTGTAATTCACTAGACCCAGATAATATGTTCATGATGGAAAGAAAATCAACTGCAGCCTGAGTTTACTGTTAACAGTCCTCTTCCAGATAGGAATCCTCAAAAGCTTAGTGACAGGTTTCTCACTGTATTGCTTCTCCAAGATTTAGAGAAGCTTTGTAGCTTCCAAAGCATGCATGATCTAGAGCATGCATTCGAATCATTGATGATGCCTATTCCAAGCTAGCTACCATATTCTAATCATGTTGCCCCCCCACTCCGAACACATATGAGGCCTACTTTAAAAATTACCTCAGAGTCAGCTGCAGAATACACACAACAGACACATTAAAAAGATACTAATTTATTTATGGCTGGAGCTGATTATCCTATTCATTCTAGCAAACTTGATTGCCTACCCTTGTCCAAATTATTTTTTACTGTTTTCTAGGAATCACACATGCTCTTCTTTATACTGTTTTCATAGTTTCCTTATTTTTCTCAAAAATTGAACATGAATTTATTTTGTAATCACACAAAGGCTAAACCATGGTGTATATATTAAAAAGTAACTGTGTGAAATTGGCAAAGCCACAAATATAGAAAAAAATACACTAAAACATTAACGTGGATCATCTCTGGATGAGTGATTATTTACTTCCTTCTACATTTCTACATTTTCTGCACTGTTAATAATGAGGATATAGTTATTCTACCAGAAGACAAACCTTAAAACATTTTTCCATGCTATTATTGTTGGTAGCCAGCAAGCAATGTTATATTAATGTTAACACAACTGTTCAATTAACTCTGGACATGGAAAACTGACAAATAGAAGGGATTAATCTTTAATATCCTACCTTATTGAGGAAAATAATTTAATATTGTGCCCTCCTCACTAATTCTTACTCATATCCTGAGCAAAAATCATATTTACTAATGAAAACAAATACATTTGTTTCTTGTTTCCATTAACCAGTCAAAATTCTCAGTATATGTGTACACCTCTATTGGTTTATGCTCTGTCTCTATTTCAACCAGATTACCTGGCAGTGTGACTTTCTCCATAATATTAATAACCCTATTTTAAGACCCCAGAAATTCAAGACCATGGAGTAATACAGTGGTGTACTGAAAACAGGCTTCCTACATGTATTCCATCTAACACACTTAAGCAGTAAAACACAACTGCATAAAGAAGACTCTTTTCATTTTTCCCAGGATTTAGCAAAAAATCAGGACATACTAACTGTACTAGGCTTATCTGCTGAACAGCATGACTATGGATGCTATGGAGAAAACTGTCGCCTGCTTCTCCTTGGCACCTCTATACTTACCAATATATGTGATGAGAGCTTCTGCAGAAAGCAGAAGCTATGGGTATCACCTTCTCTCATAAAGAATTGTGGACATTTTGTTTGGATAGGGAAATAATCCTTGGCAGGAATTTATTAGTCAACTCTTTATAATACAAACAATCTCAATACAACTTGAAATTGGGAAATGGACTTTTTTTTTTCTTTCAACGATGATTCTAAAGGTTTTCCACACAGTGACCTCTTCTGTATCTAAATGTATTTTATAAACAGCCTGACTGTATCTCCTTACACTTCAGATATTTTTTCTGCTTTCCTGTCCTCCAGTAACTATTCATTTACTGTGCTGTTATTTCCACAACCATCCCTTCTGATACATCCAAAAATAATTTGAAAGCCAATTATCTTAAAATTATTTGCTTAAATGTACAATTGCATAGCATGAGAGATCCATTTCTGATTTGATAATTGCTTAGACCTTATCAAAATCATACTGCGCTTCATGAGTCTGCATCTATTGGTAGCATTAAATTCAGTGGTTAACAACACATTCTAGAAAGAAACACAATTTCTTCTTATTTGTTGCTTATTTACTTGAAACTGGATCACTGAAAAACTCCATACCCACCAAGCATTGGCTTATAAAACTGATAAACTGATGTGCATTTTTACAAAGCCATAGTTACTCTAAAATCACTCCATAAAAGTCTTTTTTCTCCTTTATGCAGTATTTCCTTTCTTTTAGCAATTCTCGCTATATCTTCAGTTCTAATTCCTACTTTTGGTTCTCTTCAGTGGCCTCATTAACTTTTCTAGTACAATGTAAAAAAAAGTCAAATGGATTACTCCAAATGCACACAATACAGAATAAATGTAATGTTTGATCCATACATTCCCTAAGAAATTACAATGATTTAACTGTTATGCTATAAACTGGGAAATTATCAAATATATATGTGGCTACCTCCATTTGCTGTGTTTTTCAGATCAGCTTAGGGTTGTGGGCTTCATATTTTTACATAAATTTAGCTGATCAAATGCAAGTCAGGACAGAAAGTGAAGGCAAAAGGAAGGCAGTGATCACATCGACTTGGAGGTGGGAGAAAAGGCAGTTCTGTCAAGGTTTCTTACGGGAATTGATGCTTGAGTTGAATCTTGAAATAGGAGGAGCCATTACTCTGAGATCAGGCTGCATGGCCAGTTGAGCCCTCTGAGGCCTGCTTTGGCAATCAGAGATCAAAAATGGTTGACTCTTTGATTAGAAGACTTCAAGAGCTAGAGCTACCACCTTGATTCCTAAAGAGGCCTTTCATTATTTCTTTGAGTTGCAGTTTTCATTATGTATTACTCTCTCCAGGGCCCAAAGTTGTTCAAAATCCTGAAGCTTATTTTACACGAGGCCTCAAAATAAATAATTTCTAATGCCAAATAGGATTCCCTTGAAATTTGCAGCAAAGCATTCCTAATATTTCCCAGAAACAAAAACCAAGATAACACGTCATTACTTTTTGAATGTAAAAATTCATTGGGGGCAGGAATAGGAAAGGAATAGAAGCCTGTTCATTTCCAAGATCTAAATAGTAATAATCAAAACATTTACTGATCAACTGTTACATGCAGAAACAGAGTCTCACTCTCCAGAGGAAATAAGCTAATGAGGAATACAAGCATACAGTCAAATTAAATATGCCTATGGGAGAATATTCTAAGTGCCAACCAAAGATGCTAAGATGTTACAGAATCACAAGAATTCTATTAAGAGACCATCCAGTCAAAACTAAATTTTAAAGCATTTAAATAAGGAAAAACAGTCTATCTGTGGTGGCTGGGATTCTTTTACATCGTAGAATTTAGGTCAGAGGAAAATGGGAATTTCAAAACAACAGAGATCTTAAGTAATAACTACATTTAATGCCCTCCAACCAACTGAACAGCAGGATCTAAGAATATTTCATTTCAGATTAACCCACCTCCCTTACTACTTGCTGGAAAACAAAAGCATAAATTATTGTGTAAGTTCAAAATAAATAAAATTACTTGATTGGGCTACTCTGCTTCTTCTTCAAATAAAAGGAAGACTTTTGAAACAGCTCAGCTTCTCCAAAAGAAATGTATTATCTGGATTTGTCACACATTACACATCTTACTGATAACATTTTTCAAGTATAGGCATACCTTAGAGATATTACAGGTTCAGTTCTAGTGAACTGGGTAATAAAGTGAACATCATAATAAAGCAAGTCACCTGAATTTTTTGGTTTCCCAGTGCATACAAAAGTTGTACTATACTGTAGTCTATTAAGTGTGCAATAACACATCTGAAAAATGTACATACCTTAATTTGTAAATACTTTATTGCTAAAAAATGCTAATGATCATCTGAATCTTCAGAAAGTCATAATCTTTTTGCCGGTGGAGGGTCTTCCCTTGATGTTGGTGGCTGCTGACTGATCAGGATGGTGGTTGCTGAAGTCTGAGGTGGCTGTGCTAATTGTTTTTTTAAAGACTACAATGAAATTTGCTGCTTTAACTCTTCCTTTTATAAAATATTTCTCTGTGGCATATAATGCTCTTTGATAGCATGCTACCCACAATAAAATTTCTTGAGAAATTGGAGGCAATCCTTTCAAACCCTGCTGCTGCTTTATCTACCCAGTTTATGTAATGTTCTACATCCTTTGTTGTCATTTCAATAATGTTCACAGGATCTTCATCAGGAGCAGATTCCACCTCGAGAAAACTTCTTTTGCTCATCTGTAAGAAACAATTCCTCAATCATTCAAGTTTTAGCATGAGATTGCAACAATTCAGTCACATCCACAGGCATCACATCTAATTCTAATTTTCTTGCTATTTCCATCACACCTGCAAATACTTTCTCTACTGAAGTCTTGAACTCCTCAAAGTCACCTGTGAGTACTAGAATCAACTTCTTCAAAATTCCTGTAAATGTTAATATTTTGACCTCCTCCCTTGAATCATGAGTGTTCTTAATGGCATCTACAATGATGAATCCTCTCCAGAAGCTTTTCAATGAACTTTGTCCACATACACCAGAGGAATCACTATCTATGGCAGCTATCACCTTAAAAAATGTGTTTCTTCAATAATAAGACTTAGAAGTTGAAATTGCTCCTTGGTCCATGAGCTACAGAATCGATGTTGTGTTAGCAGGCATGAAAACAACATCCACCTCCTTGTACATCTCCATCAGAGCTCTTGAGTGACCAGGTGTATTGTCAATGAGCAGTAATATTTTAAAGAGTATTCTTTTTTCAGTTTTTGAGCAGTAAGTCTCAACAGTGGACTCAAAATATTCAGTAAATCATGCTATAAACAGATGTGCTGGCATCCAGGCTTAGTTGTTCTATTTATAAAGCACAGGCAGAATAGATTTAATATAATTCTTAAGGGCCCTAAGATTTTCAGAATGGTAAATGAGCATGGGCTCTGACTTAAGGTCATCTGCTGCATTAGCCCCTAACAAGATAGCCTGTCCCTTGAAGCCAGTCATTTCCTTCTTCGCTCCAGCTATGCATAGCCTAGATGGCATCTTCTTCCAAAAGAAAACCCTTTTGTCTACCCTGAAAATCTCTTGTTTAGTGTAGCCACCTTCATCAATAATCTTAGCTAGATCTTCTGGATAACTTGCTGCAGCTTCTACATCAGTATTTGCTGCACCACCTTGCACTTTTATGCTATGAAGATGGCTTCTTTCCTTAAACCTCATGAACCAACCTCTGCTAGGTTCCAACTTTTCTTCTGCAGCTTCCTCACCTCTCAGCTTTCATAGAATTGAAGAGAGTTAGCTTTGGCTTAAGAGAATGTTGTGGCTGATCTCCTATCCAGACAACTAAAACTTTCTCCATATCAGCAATTAGAATGTCACACTATCTTATCATTTGTGTATTCACTAAAGTAGTTCTTCTAGTTTTCTTCAAGGACTTTTCCTTTGCATTCTCAACTTGGATAACTGGAACAAGAGGCCTAGCTATTGGCCTATCTCAGCTTTTGACATGCCTTCTTCATTAAGCTCAATCCTTTCCGGGTTTTGGTTTAAAGTGAAAGATGTGTGACTCTTCCTTACACTTGAACAGTTAGAAGCCATTATAGGGTTGTGAATTTGCCTAATTTCAGTATTATTTTGTCTCAAGGAATAGGGAGCCTAAGGAGAGGGGGAGAGTGATTGGGGAACAGCTGGTTGGTGTAGCAACTATTACACACAGCATTTACCAACTAAGTTTGCAACCTACGTGGGCATGGTTTGTTGTGCTCCCAAACAATTACAATATTAACATCAAAGACCACAGATCACCATAACAGATTAATAATAACTTTTGAAATATTTCAGAATTACCAAAATGTGACACAAAGTGAGCACATTCTGTTGGAACAATGGCACCAATAGACTTGCTTGACACAGGGTTGTCAAAAATCTTCAATTTGTAAAAAACACAGTATCTGCAAAGCATGATAAAGCAAAGTGCAATAAACACATATATGTCTGTACTCAAAAACCTGGAACAGAAACTTAAAAATGTTGAATAAATGAATGAATGAATGTTAAATGAAAGAATAATTTTCTAAGTTGATACAAAGTTGTGGGACTGTATTTCTCATACTCTATCCCTTCTATCAACCAAATTTTGTGACTCAATACACTAGATCAATCCAAGATAGACAAATGCATATACTCCAGTCCATTGATTTCTATCTGTATTCATACATTTTCAAAAACAATATTATTTATGCTGTCAAACACAAATACTCCTTTAAGCCATTCAAATATTTTGTATAACTGAGTAATCAGGCCATGCTACCCATAGCAAAACAACGAACAGGAAATGCTGAGAATAATTGTGAGATCTCATATTTAAAAAATAACTAAAGAGATCTTGTTTCAGGTGATTACTTAAATATTTGTTATATATGACTTTTGCCTAACTTTGTGGATGACGTTAAACATCAAAGTCTTCATATGTAATTTGCAATAGTCTGTTTTATTGAAGGGTCAGACAAGGAGAGGGGATTTAACATTGAGAACACTTATGCACTGTTTGCTTAATATATAGGATCTCACAAAATCTTCACAGAAAATCTTGTGTGATAGGTATTATTAGATCCATTTCTTTACTTGAAGAAATAAACAACAAGAGAGTAGCTTTCGTAAGCTAAAATCACATAGCTGGTAAGCAGAAATATAATGTTAATTCATGGCCATATGCTTCCAAAACCCATGTTTGTCTACATTAACTACTCTACCCTTCTTACGAGAAGGCCCCCAAAAGCTAAAACGGTGGCTGGCACTCACTGTAAGCTTCAAAAAAGCAGAGTTTCTGCCCCATCCCTATAAAACAATGACTAAAACATATCAGATTTTCAATACACGTTTATGTCATGAATACATTTGACTCTTAAATGCTCTCAGTAATGGGATTGCTGGGTCAAATGGTAGTTTTGCTTTTAGCCCTTTGAGGAATCGCCATACTGCTTCCCACAATGGTTGAACTAATTTACACTCCCACCAATAGTGTGTAAGGGTTCTCTTTTTCTGCAACCTCACCAGAAAAGACACATACATGCCAATGTTCATTGCAGCATTGTTCACAATAGCAAAGATATGGAATCAACCTAAATGTCCATCAATAATAGACTGGATAAAGAACATGTGGTACATATACACCATGGAATGGTATGCATCCATAAAAAAGAAAACAATCATATATTTTGTGGGAATATGGATGGAGCTGGAGGCCATCATCCTTAGCAAACTAATGCAGAAACAGAAAACCAAACACTGCATGTTCTTACTTATAAGAGGGAAGTAAATGATAAGAACTTACGAACACAAAGAAGGAAACAACAGAGACTCGGGTCTACTTGAGGGTGGAGGGTAGGAGGAGGGAAGAGGAGCAGAAAGATAACTACCAGGTATTGAGCTTAATACCTCAATGATGTAATAATATGTACAAAAAACCCCCATGACATGTTTATCTTTATAACAAACCTTCACATGACCCACAAAAATAACATTTTTTTAAAAAAGGAATTAAAAAAATGCTCTCTACCTCTTCCAGATCTGACCCTGGATCAAAGTTTGATGGGCCTGAGAACTAGCTGGATCACCTGGATGGAAAAATCCTGAGTGGCAGAAAATGTGGATAACCCATCGCTGCATCACTGGACTTCAGTGCTATAGAAATGTTCATCAGAGAAATGCACATCAAATCAGTAAGGACTTTGTAGTCTTACAAGACTTAAACAGATTACATCCTAGTAATCTAGTTTTCCCTCTTCTCTGAGTACAATTGACCTCACATTAATGGGTAAAGTTATCTTTCATTAGAATAAAGACTACAAAACACACTAGCTACCTTCTGATCTCAGTAACTCATACCCTCCACCTAACACTGCTGTAGGAAATTGGCTGTGTTGAACAGAATCAAAAATGTTTCCCAATTATCCTTGCAGGTGAGTGGTCATCCCTTGTCTAATACGTGCCCCTTGAGTACATGTGGAATCTATACCTTACTTGTCACCAACGGAATACAGCAAAGATAATGGGATGCCACTTCCTTTTTATTTTTATTTTTTCTTGAGACGAAGTCTTGCTCTGTCGCCCAGGCTGGAGTGCAGTAGCGCAATCTTGGCTCACTGCAAGCTCCGCCAATGGGATGCCACTTTCACGATGACATTACGTAAGATTATATGTTCTGTCTTGATTACAGACTTTCTCCCTTTGTGGCTTCAATGAAGCAAGTGGCCATACTGAAGAGAGCTGCACGGTGAGGAAGTAAAGGAAGCCTTTATCCAGCAGACAGCAACAAGTTGAGGTCTGTAGTCCAACAGGCCTCAAGGACCTCGATTCCTACATGAACTGCATGAATCATGAAATAGATTCTTTCCCAGCCAATCTTACAAATTAGACTGCAACTCTGGCCACCATCTGGATTGTAGCCTTGCAGATGTTGCAGCTAAACCATACTCAGACTCCTGAACCACAGAAACTCTAAGATGATAAATGTGTGCCACTCAGTTTGTGGCGATATTACTATATAACAATCGATAAATAGTATATTGCCCCATAATTCTACTTGTACTAGAAGATGTAGGAAATTCCCCTGAGTATACTGCTTTTTTATTTCAGGGCTTTTTGGCCCTATCAAACGCAACTCCTTATTGCACTCGTACATAATTTAATGCCTCTTTCATTATCATAGACATAATAGGTTATATCATCTATGATTTGAAATTTATAGATAATATAACCTACTTATATACAAAATTTAAAAATCAATATAATGTCCCAAGTATAACATAAAAAAGATGTAAGGGTATTAATTCAAAATAAAATTATAAGAATTTCCATATATAGCAATAGAAAAAAAACTATATTTGAAAATATAGCAAAGTCCTGGGTGCCTGCACCCATAAATAGAATCATAAGAATTCTGTAACTACAGTTTGCATGCAGACTGACAGTTTGTACTTTATTTCTACCTTAAATACCACAAACACTATTGCCTTTAGATAGGTCATTTTCTGAAATATTGAGCATCTCCTGGAAAAGTTCTGAACAAAATAAACTATTGTCAATTTATACAAGTTGTTTTCTGGGAAAACTTACAGCATATTAAAATAGCAGAAACAGTACTCTGTGCTTTTAAGTAAAATAAAATCTAGGCTCAGATGATTATAAACAGCTCTAACCTACATCAAAATCCAGTGGGTCATTCAAATTTTTTAGGAGAAGCAGGAGGATTCCTTTTGAGAAAGACTGTCCCATGCATCACAGGGCATCCAGCTTCCTTGCCTTTTACTAGTCATTGAGATGATAAAATAAAATTCTGATACATGTACAAAATTCCTAGGACGGAACATTGCCCCTGTCAAGAAGCACTGCTCTAATTGGAATTATGTTCCCGACCAAAGATTTGTTATTAGATGTATGACCAAACATATGTCACAAAATAAGCTACAAGTATATGCCTCTAGAGTACTTTATAGAATTAAGATTTTCTTACAAGTCCAATAGAGTGGGCATTAAAATATATATGTAAATATACTTTTATGATAATTTATATATATTATCTATTTCATACACACAAACACACACACACACACACACATACATACATGAAGAGAGAGAGACAGAGACAAAGAGAGAGAGAGAGATAACCAAAAGAACAGAATATATACAGAACATAAAAACAAACACATTTCAAATAAGCTGTTGAAGTGGATGATTCTTAAGGTCCTCCCCACCCCTGAGATGTGTGATTATATACCAGCTCATAAATACGGCATAAAAACAACTTGCTTGTTATAACACTAAAGAATTAATCAATAAAAATGTTGCTGGTGTCTTTGGAGTTTGAAATGGCTTTCTAAAAAAATTAACTTGCTTATATTTATAACAAGGCCATCAACTTTGAAATTATTCCTTCTTATTCCAAAATAAATATTCTTCTATCAAGCAGGTAATTAAAGATAACGGTGCACTTTTTAAAGCTACACTGGAATTTGGTATTCTTTTCACAATTATTCTCAGATCTAAAGATTTCTTTATGTGATTTGGATGTGTCTCTTGAATGGTAATCAGCTATTCTTTCCTTTGCTCTTGCCATTCCCCAACCCATTGAAACAGGGTAAATATGTAAAAAAAAGAAGTGTAAAATGAGTCATCTCAGCCTGTGCTTAAGAAAGTATGCACACACTTTGACTAGAGATGGCAGTGGAGTTTGACTTTTATTTATGTATATGTATATTTTTTAACCAAGTGTCAGAACTACTTTCTTTTCCACCTCTGGCTGGTTCTACAAGAATCATTTAGCATCATCAATGTAGTGCCCTTCTTTAAGAGAGTGAGAGAATGCAGAGAGAAGTGAATTATTGGGTAGATAATGTCAAATGCGAAACATTTATTTTTATCATTAATTCAGCCTCCCAAGCAATATTTATTAAGTAAAAATTTCTACTTCTTGAATATTTTTAAAATTTTCTCAGCCCCACTGGTCTAGTGTGTATCCACTCCATAACTAATAGGGTTACAAGCGTCATTTATTTGCTCTTCCATTCACCCATTTATTCACTCTCTCAACCAGCAAACTTTTTATTCACTATTACAAGTAAAATATTGAATATTCTAAATGTGATAATCAAAGAGGCTCAAGCACATACAGATATTAAATCAGAATGTTTTGCTTGTTACTCAAATGAATAGAAAGCTTTTGAAGGATTTTCCAACCTCAAACAGAAATTGATGACCTCCTTTAATGCTCGCAATAACCAGTTAGGTAATTGCTATTATTGCCTCCATATTTTTAAATGGGGAAACTGAAGCTTCACAATATTGAGTAACCCTAACAAGCTTAGGCAGCTGGTCAGTGATCTTAAGTAATATCCTAACTCATGCTCATTTTACTACAAATGTTGTGCTCTCAAGCAATAGGTCGAGATTGTTAAGAAATCTTCAAATAGGTCATATAAACTAACCTACTTTTAATTGGTCCTAGCTGTAAATGCTCTGTGATCAATTCATTTCTTCTAAGTTTTTTTTTTTTTTTTTTTTTTTTTTTTTTAGGACAGAGTGACCTAATGCCTATTTCTACCTCCTGCAGATCTGAATCTGCCCCCTGCTATCATGAGTAGGAGACAGATTCCCAGAACACAAACCTAGGTGTCTCTCAATAGCAGCCATCTGCTTCTCCTGGAAACACGGCAACTTTTTTTCTGAAAATGTTTTATTGAGAAATACATGCTTATCTCTAATTCCTCAGGGGAATTTCCTTGTAAGGACATGAGTTACTTGCCTTCAGATGAAAACCTAAAGAAGAAAAGAACAAAAACAAAGCAAGGCCAAGAATCATCTTCCAAAAGTCTCAGGAACATCTAGGAGGTCTCACACAATCACGATCCAGAAATTAGTTTCTATCAACCTGTGCTTCTCGTCTGAAACTCCTCCTATAGGTGACTCTAAACTTGCCACATAATCACAAAGGAGACAGGAAGAAAAGAGAACCCACTGAAGGCATCGCCCGCCACCTCGCTGCATGATCTCCTTGCTGAGGCAGACCTGTTTTTTGCCATGTTTAGGCCTCAATTATTAATCAAGAAGAGTTTTCTCAGCTCCTAAGCTCAAAAGTACAAGTTGACAGTCTGGGTCTTACAGTGCTGTTCATGATCTAAAGGAAATTCATTATAAAGTGGCCTTTCTTTTTAGAGGAAGACATATTCTTTCTTAATTGTTACCTCTCAAGCCAGACTCCCTGCCCAGTCTGGAGAAGATAATATTTCTCCTAAGAAGACAATGTTAATGAACTCAATTCTGAGAATACAGTTGCCCGGGCTGAGGCAAAGAGACTCAAAGCATGCCTTGGGTCCCAGTTTTGCTTTTATAAACTCCTTCATTGAAGGAATGGTGGAGAATGGATAAAGAGATGCCCTAAAAGCTGTATTCCCAGAGGCAGGAGTTCTCCCTCTGCCCTAGGCTCTCCAGAAATTAGGGGAAAGGCAGCTTCCTCAAGGGCATCACTTAGATGGCCACTCTCTTTGTTTTCCCAGAAAAGGGTGCTGGCAACTATGAAAATGACAACTAGAACTCTGGGATAACCTTGTCATTTTAATGCACGTTGATTCTTGGTTGTTATTTGCTTGATACTGATCTAGAAGGGCAATTATGATTTTAAAGAAAAGTATAAGAAGCTCTGTGTCTCAGAATGACATCTGATTCATCACAAAGGATTTCCCTGTTTATTCCCCAGTGAGTCACATGTACGCAGAAATGAGGGAGACACTTTAAAAGACATGGAGATAGAAGGATAGTTACCAGAGGCTGGGAAGGATAATGGGAGGGTTGGGGTGGGGGAAGGTGGGGATGATCAATGGGTACAAAAAAATAGCTATAAAGAACAAATAAGACCTAGTATTTGATAACACAACTGGGTGACTATAGTCAATAATAATTTAATTGTATTTTTATTTTTTATTTTTATTTATTTATTTATTTACTTATTATTATTATACTTTAGGTATATCTCCCAATTTTAAAAAACTAAAAAAGTATAACTGAATTGTTTGTAATACAAAGCAAAAATGTTTGAAGGGATGGAGACCTCATTCTCCATGATGTGATTATAATGCATTGCATGCCTGTATCAACACATCTCATGTACCCTGTAAATATTAGATTGATGCAAAAGTAATTGTGGTTTTTGGCTATATACACCTACTATGTACCCAAAACAATTAAAAGCAAATTAAAAGACATTTCTGCTATAATACACTATGCCTCAAATCTTCTTATTTTTCAAAAATCCAGACATGCATATAAAACTTTATTTCATCCATTACTTTAAATTTTAACAACAGCATTAGCATGAAGCAACACGCCAACTGACTATTAAGTCTCTTATTTATGGCATGCCTTTGTTAAACAAATATCATGCCAGTTAATTCACTAGCATGACCCCACTGACCTCACTGAGCCCAAGGAAAGACTCATTCGCCTGAATTTGTAGACATGCAAAACATCATGGGAAATCTTGTGTTTCTTTCATAAAATGAAAATTGTGCCCCAAACGCAGGCATGATTCAATTACACAAATGACCAGCCAAGGTCCCTTTCAGCTTTCTGATGCAATGAAAATAGCCTTGCATATTTATCGAAGAATCCAACAGAAAATCACATTTTCATTGATGGATCAAGGAGCACAGGGACAAGCAAAATGAAAAAGTAAAAAGCTGTAACTTAAGAAGAGAGCAAGACTTTTATTGAAAAAATATAATTTAAAAAGGGAAATAACATTTTAACATAGGTAGACTGTGCTATTGTTTCAAATGTCAGTAATACTCTGCCACTTTGGGAATATTTTAAAACACACAAATTCCTCTGCACACTAGTTTTCTGATCAACAACTTCACAAATGTAATACTGTCCTATTTCCTTGCTTTGCTGCCAAGTGGTGACAGGCATGTCTGAGTACCTGCTAGTCTTTTATAGGCATTCAGACCCATTTCACAAAACAAATGTCAGCATTCTTGTTCTTCTCAGCCTCTCTTCCTATGAAAATCCAAGCCCACGCCCCTCCTTGTTTTTTTGTTTTGTTTTGTTTTTGTTTTTGCTTTTCAGACAGAGTCTCGCTCTGTCGCCCAGGCTGGAGTGCAGTGGTCTGATCTCAGCTCACTGCAATCTCCACCTCCCAGGTTCAAGTGATTCTCCTGCCTCAGCCTCACAAGTTGCTGGGATTATAGGCGCACGCCACCACGCCCGGCTAATTTTTGTATTTTTAGAAGAGACAGGGTTTCACCATGTTGGTCAGGCTGGTCTCGAACTCCTGACCTCGTGATCCACCTACATCAGCCTCCCAAAGTGCTACAATTACTGGCATGAGCCATCGTGCCCAGCCTCTCCTTGTTTTTAATACTGATTTTATTGCTCTACCAGTGAAATAAAAAATTTTAAACCCCATCTCCATCTCTATTCTACAAGAATACCTCCTACATCTGATTCTACTCTTCCAACTCCCAAAACTTATGTCCTGTCTCTAATCTAAATATTTACAGTGTATAATTGAGGTGAACTACAGCTGTACCCTTTGCTAGGCCTTAGGATTAATAAGAAGTATGTGAAACATGAGGTTTCTGCTTCTGAAAAGTTTTTTAAATTAAATTATGTACCATTACTCGATTGGCCCAAGAAATTCAAAATTACGCATAAGATTTTATATGAAACCAAATATGCCTTAACCTGAGAATAGGAAAGGGAGAGAATTCAAAGACCTAGTTTTGATTTACAGAATGATGAATGACCATGATTAAATACTTGGATGTATTTGAAAATTCACAACCAATGAGAAGTGTTAACTATGCTTTATTATTTGTCATCCAAAGTTTATATAGCACTGTTTTCAAAAGGTTTTGAATGGATGAGCTATAATTATGATGAACACTGTATTCCTGTTTCCATGCTTTACTCTTACATTATCCCAGAAGACTGAATAAATTGAGCTTATCCACTATGACTTTTCCACAACCATCATCATCTCTCTCTCTTACTGGTTGCACGTAAAATATGGTTTATGAAGGAAGCACTCACGGTTTTCTATATGTCTGTTTCTCCCCAAAAGGAAGAAAAAATAACTCATTTTTTTTGTATTCCACGGTAACTCTTTCTCTGGGCAATGTTGAAAACTAACAGATGCCACCAGGAAAATGAAAAACTTTTATTTATTCTGGACCTAGTCTTGAAACAAGGCTGCTGTGAGGAAGTAATTGTCAGACTTTCATAGGCTGCTAAGTCTATTGAATATTTCTGATGTAGTTGGAACAAGAAAGAAGGAATTTCAGTACTGAGGCCAATAAAAAAAAAATGGTAAAAGGATAAAAGTGGAAGTGCTGTCAGAAAAAGAGTCCTCCCTCAAAGAGGGAAAATGCATAATAAACCTTGTGAACTAATTTCCCATTAATTTAGTTCCTGGTGATAGAAAACAACAGACATGTAATTAAAAAGTTCATTCGCCATCCCCACGGCATCTAAGAATTTATTGAAGAGTAAGTGCTCAGAGCTACTGAGTGAGCAATTACAATGTTAGATGTTGTGCCACATGCATACAGGCCTTTAAGATGCTTCAATCAAAGTCAAGGGAGACTAAGGGCATCTATCAAGGCATCTTAATGGCCTTTATGGTCACTGATTAACATGAGGCAATACTAACCTAGGTAATGCTTCACAAAACAGGATCAAAGTAAAAAAAATAAAAGCCACATTATCCTTTTGAATTCACATTTCTCTCCCTCTTTGAAAGACTTTGTCAAAGTTGTCACAGTAAAAGCAATCAATTTTTTATAAAGGAAAAAATATTAATCACTATGTGTCGTGGGCCAACAGGAATATGTGGTAAACCAATTTCAATTTTTTAGGTATTTTTTAAAGGAGGAATTAGATATGCATAGAAACAGAACAAGTTATTAAGGTTAAGAAAATTTTGGGGTTTTGATGGGTTTTGTGGAGTTTGCTTGCTTGCAGTTTTTTTTGGTTTGTTTTGTTTTTAAAATAAGAACCACAGTTTTTTAGTGAAAGTCCCAGGATTTGAAAAACTGATGCTGATGGCCTATGGGCAGACTGTGGACACCCTGCTTACCCACATGGTGGAGTGACCCTCTCAGACAGTAAGAACCCCTGACATTAGAGAACACCGAGAAAAGTTTAATGCAATATAAATGGCTCCCCTTGCATGGAGCTATTTAGTGGGAAAGCTAGACTATGGGAGGGCAGTGGATTTTGTGAGATTCTTCTTGAGGGTCTCTTATGGCAACGCAACAAGCAGGCAACAGAGCTGGGGCTGGGTCCAAGCCCTTTTTCATCTACCATGCCACAGAATGTCTGGCTTTCTGGACAAAACGAAAACGAGGACGGGCGCAGTAGCTCACACCTGTAATCCTAGCACTTTGGGAGGCCAAGGCATGTGGACCATGAGGTCAGGAGATCGATACCATTCCGGCCAACATGGTGAAACCCCATCTCTACTAAAAATACAAAAATTGGCTGGGCATGGTGGTGTGTACCTGTAATCCCAGCTACTCGGGAGGCTGAGGCAGGAGATTCACTTGAACCCAGTAGGTAGAAATTGCAGGGAGCCTGGCGACAGAGCAAGACTCCATCTCAAAAAAAAAAAAAGAAAAAAAAAGGAAAATGAAAGTGTGGATCTGACAACACAAGGAAGAAGACGGAAAAATCTTCAGCTACTAACACGTACTCCTTTCTTGAGTATCTCCCAAACCATCATCCTATCACAGAAAACTGATGAGTTTAATTTTGAAATCCTGCTAGTTTCTGCAGTGACACACTTAAGCAGTCTTTTGCACATGAGGTGCATTCAAAATTCTTAGTAAAAGAATGCCTAGCAGCCTACAACAAGGTTTTTCAACAAACAGCCACTAAAAAACAAAAAACAAAAAAACAAAAAATCAAAAAAATAAAACCCTCCCAAGCTTTACTTTCAAGTGACTCTGAGAAATGCCCTTTAGGAAATGAAGTAAAAGAAAAGCAACAATTTGGCCAAAACTATACGATTGGTTTTATTTTGTGTTTACTTTTTAATAAATTCCTTCCTACATAATTAAAATTCTATAATCCAAAAATATTAAAATGGTGAAAATCTGAAAAAGAGCTGGTATTCTTCCACTCATTTCACAAAATGAGCTTTTTCATTTTTCTTCAAGACCAACATACCTCATCAAGTTTATATTAATATCTTTCCTTCTAAGTTATCTTGAACACTCACTCATTTTTAAACTCCTCCAGAATTTATATAACAGCATTCTATTTATATCTTTCCATTTTGTATTTTATTAAGCCATCTATGTTATCAAACCTATCTCATAATTGGGTTCCTTACTTTCTGATTATGTTA
The DNA here is from genome assembly GCF_028885625.2 of Pongo pygmaeus. NCBI lineage: Eukaryota > Metazoa > Chordata > Mammalia > Primates > Hominidae > Pongo > Pongo pygmaeus. Next base: position 32,021,600 of record NC_072380.2, on the reverse strand, counting down.
ACCCATCTCTAAATATAATTAGACTAAATTTACCATCTGACTACATTCCATTTTTTTATCCCACCATGATCTTCCAAATTCTTTTGTCCTCTTATCTTGGTTCTGCAAGATAAGTGTGTCTGATAAGTTTCCCATTGAAACTAAGGGAAGACTAGCAACCAGAAGATAATCCCATGCCTTCTTCAACAACTTAAAGAAAAACCTAAACTCATTCCTTTTCCTCAACTCCATGCAACAGATTTCCTAGGATCTTGTTATTTTCCCACTCATTATTTTCTGAAAAATTTGCAGTAGCTAAATACTGAATCTCATTGTTTTGTTTTCTTGATTGTATTGCTGCTTATTAGAAATGTCTAGAAATTTGTCTTAATTTGGAGGTTCTATAAGGTAATATGAATCCAATAAGGTCACACCCTGCTTTTTTTATCATACTATTTTCTCATGGATGCACATGTTCAATGCATACTGAAAGGCATTTAGATTTCAAACTTGTCCTGATGGGATTTTGTACCATCACTTTATACCAACTTAACAATTCCATCATTTAATGAATGCATTAGCTTTTATATTGCTGTTTCAAACTTGGTTGAAATCACAAGTGTTTTAGGTAGATATTTCCTATGTACCTAACCAAAAGTTCACATCTAACACAGAGCACGAATAATCCCTGAAAGACAAAAACAAGGCAAGAGCTTAACGGGACCAGGCCTTTTTTCTCAAAGAGACCATGGGGTAGATAACAAAGCCTTTCCTTGACCAAAGATTGTTTATAGTGAAGCTCTAATTTTAAGAAAATGCTACATAGAATGATACGGCAATGTCTGGTTCATTCCTACAGAGTGGCATGCTAGTGGGGAAATTACAGGCTGCATCAGAGATGACTCTGAACCTAGAAATGGGTCTCCAGGTGTGGCTGCATGGTCAAGTGACAGCTCATATATGCACACCACCAGCAGGAGTACAAGTTAAGATCTATGCAGTGAGTCTAAGTAGGAACAACATTCTCCAGAGACTAACTGGAGAAGGCATGTCTTGGACTGAATTGCATTTGGGCAGAGAAGAGCACTTGTGTCTGATAGAAAGGGATTAGAGTGCCAGATGCAGACTTTACCTAAAGCTTAAGTTGTTAGGATAAGGTCAAACATCTAAGAGTGACCCAAAATTGATGAGACGTTAACCTCCATCCCAGCCTTATCATCAAAGATATGTGTTTGCTCCTATCATTTTAAGCTAATTTAACTGGAATTGACAATTGCTTCACCACAATTACCACATAACATTAAAAAGCCATTAGCTAACTTTACAGAAGTTTCACTAGTTCTCTTGAGAGACTCACAAATATCTGTGAACTGATACTGATTTTAGAGGTGATCACTTGAGATAGAATGCATACATCACAGCTAAGTGCACAAACCATGGAATCATATGGATGCAAGTTGATTCCTGGCTTTACTAGAAATTAGCTTTGCAACCCTGAACAATACAATCCCTCTGAACCTTGGATTCCTTATGAACATAATGTCAATGACAGTCATATTACCTATGCCATAGAATGACTATGAGGATTCATTGAGGCAACAGACAGTGCACGGTGAGAGATTACTAAGATTAGCTGGCAGTGGTGAAAGAGTGATGGCTTCAAAATGGTAAAGAAGAGTGAATCATTTGAAAGACCAAAACAGCTTAAGTATGATGATAAGGGTCACAGGGAGTTTCACACAGGCTGGCCTGATTATATGTCTGTGTAGGGCAATAAGACAATGAAGTCACTGACAAATGTAGGTCTTGAGTATGGCATAGATCCACTGAAATCAGGATAATGATCAGTGAATTACTATCCAATCAGAGGTGGGCTTGCCTGCCTTACCTGATCAAATGGATGATTGATCAGCTTCAGTAGAAATATTTATTTGAGGTAGTTACACCACCACTTCCATTATGCATTTCCTCAGGGATATTTCCCTCAGTTGTTGACTTCATTGACTTCATATCTCTTTATTGACCTTTGATACAAAACGAAGGAATCTTAGGAGTTCCTGGGTTCTAATCTCAGATCTTCCACCATGAATCTCTCTGAAAATTCTCAGTGCTTATGTAGTGTGTGTGTGTGTGTGTGTGCGTGTGTGTATGTTTGGGATGGTAGATTATAACTGCTCAGGATCATAAAAAGCTGTTTGGCTGACATTCTAGAAATGAAATAACATTCCTAGAGCACTGTCATCTTGAACATGAAAGAATGAAACCATAAGCAAAACAGTCATTTCAGGCAATATCTTAAACCAGTTGCACTAAGAGAGTTCAAGAGCAGTTGGTCCAATACATTTGGCCAAATTATCTTTTACAATATACCTTCAGTGATATATGTATGTCAATATATGGTTATATGGTTGTAAAATACATACACAGATTCCCTAATTCCCTAATTTATCTAAGGTCTTGGATTAGAATTTAAAATTTTGGATTTGTCTTTGCATAATAAAATACAATTCTTAACCCAGGAATTAAAAAATAACAGTGTTTCCCCAAAAGAACTGATACCAGGAAAACGTGCTGATTTCAGTTTCTAATTTATCATGGATATTTTTCTGAAAAGCTAATATTTGGTGATACCTAAACATTCCCAACTCAGGTATCTGAATTACTGCCATTACAGCCTTTATTTTCCAAAAAAGTACAAAGGAATCATATACCAAGACCCACCTTGAATTATGTGGCTTTATATGCTATAATTATAAACATGCAGATTAAACCATTCATGATAGATAGAAGAATCATCACCAAGATTGAAACCGGAATGACATAAATCTAACAAAGAATTTCAGAAGGACGAATTGTTATTTTAGAGAAAAATTAAACAATTCTGAAACATGCAAATCAAGGGAGTTACTTGTTAGGCAAAACCCTTAAACCAAATTAATAATAATAAAAGCAAATTTAAACAGCTAACAGCACTGTTCACACATTTCTGTCACCTTTCCCCAAGGTTAATAGGAAAGAGCTCATGTGCACATTTTCCATTTTGTGGCTTACCACATTCAGAAAGGAAGCAATCTTTTCCCCCAGGCAGTTCTGAGTTGAATAAAAGGAAACAAAGCAGGAAACATCTTTCTTATTAAGTGACCGTGTTCTCTGTACTGGTTTCCAATGAAGAGGAAAAAAAGAAGAGGTAAAAGGCTAGGTCCATTCACATCACATTGGGACTGAACTTAAATGTCAGCTCAACCAAACAAGTTAAAACTAGACATCTAAAACTTGACATCCTAAAATTGTTATATCTATTTTAAAATCCCTAAAAATTACTGAGTGATTGAATGACTGCTTTCCTAAGTTCTGGGAGGAACAGTGCCCTCCTAAAATGCATTACCTAGACAATTCAATAACTAAAAATGAAACATAAAAATTCACTTATCCTGCACTTTAAAAAATCATTTTACTTTATAACTGAACAATGGAATGGGCTAATATTTTAAAAGCTACTTCCCTATGCATGCAGAGAGAATTCTACATTTTATGAAGTTTGCTCCTATCTAGAGATAACAGCAACACCAGCTCTTACAGAGAATAAGAACCAAGAACTGTATTAAGATCATACAAGAAATTATACTATGTTCAAAAATATACACAATAAACTCTCTAATACACTTGTATTTGTAGCATATTATAGGAGAATTTTCAACGGCCATTGTAATATGGGGAAATAAATAGCATTTGGACTTCTAAACAGTCCTGAGTCTCTGTTTCTCTTTCCTTGCCCAAAAATGTAGCAATGAAAGTCAACAAATTGTATCCCTCTTCTTTGCCCTCAAGCTGTATTTAATAATAAAAGAAATAAAAAAGATTATTATTTAAAAACTGATTTTGGTTCTGTCCCTGCCATTCTCTTGCTGCCCAAACTTAGACAAATAACTTCCTTTATTACTGAAACCACATAACATCGATTGAGTCTTCACAAATTCCATGTATGGGCAATACTTTGCCTCAGTCCCTTCTCAACTGCCTGTCACAGATGTGAAGAAGGCCGTGGGATGGCAATTTTTATAGAAACCATGAGAGTCATGATCCTGAACTAGAGTCACCTACGAACTAGAGTCGCCTACAATGGCGGTTGGGTAATCCCAAAAGAGCCTGAGAGAAGGAAGATGTCACTTGGAGAACAGCAGTCAAAAGGCAGGAATCTTTGAGAAAAAGAAGGGCTGAGACAAGAACCACACATGAAATGTGAGGCCACATCTGTCCCTCCAAATGAGCCTGGTGACCAGGTGGAGAAATATAGCTCCCTCAATGTGGGGCATCGAACAATAAGATTTCAAAATGTAAAAAGTCATAAGAAGTAAATTTCTTTCCCCAACATATATATCTTACTAATAATATGACTGTTCAGATGGAACTCTAAACAAATCATTTTTCCAAATTTCTTACAGGTGGTGTATTAGTCTGCTCTCATGCTGCTATGAAGAAATACCTGGGACAGGATAATTTATAATGGAAAGAGGTTTAATTGACTCACAGTTCCACAGGGCTAGGGAAGCCTCAGGAAACTTACAATCATGGCAGAAGGGGGAGCAAACACATCCTTCTTCACATGGCAGCAGGAAGAAGTGCCGAACAAAGGAGGAAAAGCCTGTTATAAAACCATCAGATGTCATGATAACTCACTCACTATCACAAGAACAGCATGGAGGTAACTGCCCCCCAGGATGAAATTATCTCCTGCCAGGTCTCTCCCATGACACATGGGGATAATGGGAAGTACAATTCAAGATGAGACTTGGGTGGGAACACAGCCAAACCATATCATGTGGTAGATTCTCTGCATTTCAGAGAAACTTCAGAACACTTGTTCTGAGGAGGTGGATCTTCAGAATATCACCTGCTTCAGAAAAGCACCTCCTTTGCTCCTGATGAGCTGGAAAGGGGGTGTTCTGTCTTCCCTCCGAGAGCCTACTTCCTCTGGTGCTTCAGTCATTGGCTTTCCAGGTCAGCAGTGGTCTTGACCTCTCATCCATTCACATTACTTCTGGGGTTTCCTCACACTCTTTATAAAAATGCCATCTGTTTGCCTGGTATTCAGATCCACCATAGACTATATAACAGGCTCCTTAAGACCAGCAGTGGTGCCAAAAGTGACTGAGATCCCCAAACTGAAAATGCTTTGGCCCCAGGAAAGGAGCGTTCATTAGCCCCTGTGCCCTTACCTGCGAAATGGGAAAATCTAAAGCAAAGCATGCTAAAAGTATAGGTAGATAAAGGCATTCTTTGATAAGATGTAGGTGAATATAGCATTTTTGAGAAAGTTGGAAAAAACAGAGAGGTCAGTGGTGCTCTCTACTCTCCAGGCTACAAAAATCTCTTGCACGCACTTCAGCATATTCTTCCCAGTAGGGCTACCTCTCACCTATCTGCTCAGTCCATCAATTGTCCACCAATCTGCTCTCTACACTGCAGCAGAGATTCTTCAAAATGTGTGTGTTATCAGGCCACCTCCCACTTCTTCTGACCCTCACACATTTCAGTGCTCTCAGTGTTCTAAGTTAATAACTAAACATTTTAAAATGGCTACAGGTCCTACAGAACTGGCCCCTGACCATCTTTCATTCTCATCTTGTACTGCCTCTTTCTTCTTGAGTCCCTCATTCTTCTACTCCTGCACTTTCCTCCTTTCAGTTTCTTGAATGCACCTCACTCCCCACCTGCCTCAAGGCTTCAAGCACACTGGCCTGGGCCTGGCAAACTCCTTTCCCTCCTTGTGCCCTTCTGCTGGTTCTTCAGATTTCACTTGAAACACCACACCTTTGAGGAAAGGCTTCCTGATTCCTGCCATTAAGCCAAATCTTCACATCAGTTGGCTCCCACAGTCCCCAGTTAGCACAGTCTGTGAGTATAAATGTCTTGTGTGATGACTGGATTACTGTGTCTCTACTGCACTAAGAGGTAAGCTCTATGAGGGAAGGACCATGTCTTTTGTTCTGCTCTACTCAGCATTATCTGCTCAGTGGCTAGCACAGTGCCAAGCACACATGGATGTTCAATGCAATGTGTTGCATGAATGAACTCATGAATTAATAAACAAACAATGAATGAATACACTCTGGTCCTCAGCTTCCTCAACTGTAAGTTGAGGGTTCAGACTAGATACCATCAAGGGTCCTTCACAGACATGACAAATTAAATAATCATTCTATTTCCATGTTTATATTATCAGGTATAGGCCTTTCCTAATAGTATATTTAGAATACATTCACTCAACATATGTTGAAAATTGGAAATACAACCATACAAGTTGAAGATCTTGAACTCAAGATATTTACAATCCAATTTCAAATTCAGACAAGTTTCTTGGAATAGCAATTGCTGGCTACTTTGACATGGGTATGCCCATGAAGCTATGAGAGGGCCCAGTATAATATCTAACCTATCCTGAAAAAGAAATAGTGGCAGAGAGGAAGGGAGAGAAATGTCTAGAAGGCTTTCCAGAAGATTTGATGTAAGAGCTAAAAGTTGGGTTAATTGGATAAAGAAGGGAAAGGAAAGGCAGGACTTTCTGAGAACTGGTAAGTGAGTGGACAAGATGGTAAAAGAAAATCTATTTTCCAAGTAGTGCCAGTAGTTTCAGGTAGCTGGATATAAGTGGTTAATCCAATATGATGGACCTATGGGTGTTTTTAGTTGCCATTCTTGAATAGAAACATTTTTACCACCCTGAGACACATGAGGAATTTGTAAATATGACATATGTATCATTAACAGTAGGATACAGGTTCAGTGATGTGCACAGGTCAGGGCTGGTGGGAGCCACAGCAGCCTCTTAGACACGTATCTTGGCAGGTAACATTAAACAAAACAGTTTTAGATGATTGTGGTGATTCTCCCCCTTCCCCTAATAAAACTTACTGCTACTTTCAGAGTAGTAGTTCCCATTTAATAGATGAACACTGTAGACACGAACAGGTACTTGCCAATATCTTCCAAATAATTAATTCTATAGCTATGAGAATGTTTAGTATTTTCAATATCCAAGAAGTCTCATATAGCTTGTTCATTTTGCTAGTTTGAGAGCTTATTTCAGTCACTGCTCTTGTTTTATGTACCAGGGGCACTGAGTGGTATGAATGTGATTACAAGCAGATTGATAGACGGAGAATCAGTCAAGAAATGGGAAAAGCCAATGATCTCTGGATACCTATGCTTAAGCTCTGCAACCTCTACCCCTACCTTCACCCTATGGCTGGAGCTAATGGCAGCTACTTGGGTTGCTAACACATGATTCATAGGAAGAATCAAAGGAGCAACTGTGCAGATATAATAGACAACACTACAGCCAATATGGCTCAGGAGGATGCCTGTGCCCATGGAGTATCCCCTACTCCCCACAGTGCCTGCAAATTAAGGGGACAAAGTTGACTTTCAGTGGACTTTTTCTGTTTCTCCCTCGCCTCAAGGCCACATTCAAGCTCTTGTTATCAGAATTGCCATTTGTAGCTAGGGCACAGCAATTTTCACATCTTCATAAAAGCTGCATATTTGAAGTCATTCTCTTAGCATATTCAGCTACTACACAAACAAAAAACAAGCAAAATTACTTTAAATGCTGATATTATTTTTAAAGGGCAAATCAATTTCCAAAACCAAATAAAATGGAAATCATTAAAAAGTCATGGTCGGGCTAAAGCAGGTGGTTAAATATATCATTTAGTTGCCCAAATCAAGTTCAAAACCAATGACTTTTTGTCCCAGAGCAAATAGTTTACTAGAAAAACTACAAATATCAAAAACAATGGCTGAATGTTAGATATTTTGTCACAACTTAGTATCAGGCTACATGGAATGTCACCAGTCTATCAGATTGACTATTTTCCTCTCTTCTTTTTCCTTGGGATAATTAACAAACTCGAGTTTTAGAAATGCTTCTCAGCTTGAAATAAATCATAGGAGATTTAAGTACATTTAGAAATGTTTCCTTACCCATCTCACCCACTCTCCCAACTCTTCTCCTGATACACACAAGTGATAACTTAAGGTTAATGTCTCAGAAAAATCTCAAAAAAGTAAAGAGGTATCTGCGCCCTGTTGTAAATTAGTACATGTATTTGCTTTTTTAAAAAATCCATGTTTTTTAAAAATAAATATTTCCCAGGGTTTCCTTCTCTCCAAACACCATTTCAAGATTGTTTACATTCCAAACCCAAGCAAGAGATGAAACCCAACTCCAGCATAACATTATACATGGTGATCACATGGACTGTACTCAGCTTGCGAAATGCCAAGCCTGATAACATACTGCTTCATCCTGGCTCACATCCTTATGAAATAGGAGGTACCTGATTTTTTTTTCACCCATTTCAGGGTGAACTGTCTGAATGTTCTTCAAGAAATCTTAAAGGTGAAATCTATCACCTAAGATGATTACCATATTAACAGCAGAAGAAGATGACATTACTGGATCATGGTATTTCAATAATTCACTGTGGGTCTGGGACTTCTTACAAAGATGATTTGGAAAAAAGCTTTTGCCCATCAAGGGGAAGAAGAAGGAAAGAGGCCCTAGGGTCTCAAAGTCCTCATTTTATGTTTCTCTTAAAGCTAGGCTTTGCCTGTGCCTACTATCTTTCATCACATCTTCAGATTCATGGAAGATTATACTTCCAGCTGACTGCAATGCAGCAGTTGTGATGACCCCTATGTGGGAAACAAATTTTCCTGGCACAATTGGTGGACAACTTTATTGTATGTTGTTTCTCTCCTTCTCCTTCTCCTTGTTTCTCTTCAACCGTACACAATAAGTTTAAGTTCCATCTAGGGGAAAAAGAAAACAAATTCTTTTTTAATCATAAAAAAACAGTAATAGATTTTGAACACTGCCTCAAGTGTAGGAATGTTCACAGCCCTCTAGGACATGACATTAGTTATATAAACCCATCTGTGTCACACCAACACAAAACTTAATCTGAATGAGATAACACTAGCCTTCCCTTAAAATGGGCATCATAATCTACTCAGTATTGAAGTACCAAGCTAAAGGGGAGAGGTATAGGTTTGAGACCCTAGCTGGGGCACCCTTTCAGTGTTTTTTCAGTAGCACAGCCCTTATCTCAGCAATTTCTAACTTTCTTTTCTTGCCCTTGACTTCCAGATACAATATGTTTGCCAACAGAATAATATTGACAGTGACACCACTCTATCGGTGCGGTCACTTTTGTATCACTAACGTTGGCAGGTTTATCAGAGAAAATTCAACTGATTTCTTTCTTTTTGTGGAGTAGAAACAGTCATTTAACCTCTCTGAATCTCAGCTTTCTAAATGAAAAACAGGGAACAATGTTTCTCTCCCACCCTATTCGACACTGTTGTTAAGGGCTAAGTAACGGAATACGTGAAAGTGGTTTTGAAAGTTTTTGAGAATCCATCACAGATATGCAGGAAGTAACTATTAAAGTAAGTTGAAATGGAACTCTGAGACAATTATTTGAATGGAGGAGGGAAAAATATATAAATCTGGCTTTTGAAAGTGATATTTGCCTTAAATTACCTAGACTGGCTTTTATATTACTCAAACACACCAAATAATCATTGTTTATTCTCCCTTTGCCCTGACTTGTGGAGAGTGAGTTGAAGTTGAAGATATTATTATTGTCATCATTATTATTATGGTGGGGCACACCTGCCAGTCACAATTCAGTAACTATTAAACATACGGCAATTGCTTTTCATGCAAAAAAATAATGGGCATATGTTGCCTGATTAAATGACATCTAATAGGTTTGAAAGCTGATTCACATCAATCATTAGGTACAGATTTATACTTTCACGACTAAATGCCCACCATGCAACATTTTCATAATCAAATTCTGCTCCACGGAAGTATTTTGCTGCACAAAAGTGCTCTCCTATTATAAATTGTTGTTACTATGTCTTCAGCATTATAAGTATTATAGCAGCTATGATCATCATACACGTACTTTAGACTTGAACTTGGCCCCTGACATTGTTACAATAGCATTTAAGGAACTCAGAATAGATTAATCATAATAGCATCCATTTGGAGACTATATCACAAAGCAAAACCCAGGAATGGCTTTGGCTTTGCTCCCACGGTTTTGCAAACCTATATACGGAAGCTCTCTCTCAGCTAATATTCCTTGCATGACAAATACATTTGGATCTACTGCCTTGTATTTATTTTCCTCCAAGGACGTAACTATCCATGCCTTGCCCCCAAGTAACCTTGAAAGCCTAGCTGGATACTTTGTCTTCCTAGGCACGGTTTTGCTAGAGGGGGCTGTTGCTAAGCACTGAGCTGAGAAAAAAAACTAAGCAGGTTTATTTTCCAAATCTAGACACATACCTCCCCACCATGGGAAATGGTCAAGGGAAAAATGTAAAATGGAATTAAGTTCGATTTTCCAGGTTTCATTTGACTTTGAAGAGCCAAGGTAATGTTATAAAAGGCTAGAATAAAGATAATTAGCATCTTCATTTGCTGAAAGATAGAACAAGAACCCAAAGAGGTTCAGCCAATCATAAGGAACCACTTTGCTTTTGTAGCAAAACATACAATAGATTATCAAACATACTTTTTGTCTAGCTCAGATATGCAGATATCCCTCACCTTGTGCATAAGTGGCTGTTTTATTCTTCAATAGTTATGCAGAAGTTATTTTTAATAAAGCAAATTATTCCTGTAGAAAGTAATATGTAATTTAGGGCATCATTATAGCACTTCAGCGGCCAAATATATATAGTATTTCCTATGTTAGGTATACTCTCAGGGGACGATGGTTTATGAATGAGCTTCAAATGTACAGGTAATGTTATCATTAGGTATAGATCACATTGTGATGAAAATAACAGCTGCACAAAAATGAGTGCACCTCAGATTCTGTTGGGATGGAAAAACGAGATTATGATGGAACCAGGAGTTATAACAATAATGAGATGGAATGTTAGTAAGGCTGTTGTCTTCATTTTCATAGCTTCATAGACGCAAGGCACTTAGTTCAACACACATACATTTTATATATTTTATATTTATTGACAGCTAATACGGGCTTTCTTTTTGCAATTTTACAAATTTTCAAATATTAAGGTTGATGCAAAAGTAATTGCGGTTTTAGATCATGAATTTTAAATCATTATAACTAGAGTCAAACACATCTTTATTAATCAAAATAAGAACCATTACAATTAACACTTTTTTGCCAATGAGAAATAAGTTTGTTTATTTCTGTAGCATAAAAATCTATGCTTCAGGATTTGATGAACTCTTGGAAAGTATTTCCTGCATCCTGCTGGTTGTGGAAGCATTTTCCCTGCAGTAAGTTATCAAGATGCTTGAGGAAGTGGCAGTCAGTTCGCGAGAGATCTGGTGAATATGGCAAATGAGGCAAAACTTCGTAACCCAATGCATTCAACTTCTAAAGCGTTGGTTGTGCAACGTGCAGTCGGGTGTTGTCGTGGAGAATTGAGCCCTTTCTGTTGACCAATGCTTGCTGCAGGTGTTGCAGTTTTCACTACATCTCACTGATTTGCTGAACATCCTTCCCAGATGTAATTGTTCAGCCAGGATTCAGAAAGCTGTAGTGGATCAGACCAGCAGCAGACCACCAAGCAGTGACCACGAACATTTTTTTGGTGTAAGTTTGGCTTTGGGAAGTGCTTTGGAGCTTCTTCTTGGTCCAACCACTGAGCTGGTCATCACCAGTTGTCATATAAAATCCACTTTTCCTCACAAGTCACAATCTGATTGAGAAATTGTTTGTTGTTGTTGCTGCATAGAATAAGAGAAAACGACCCTTCAAAATAATGATTTTTTTATTTTGTCTCAGCTCATGAGGCATCCACTTATCAAGCTTTTTCACCTTTCCAATTTTCTTCAAATGTCGAACGATCATGGAATAGTCAACGTTGAGTTCTTCGGCAACTTCACTTGTATTTTTTTTTTTTTTTTTTTTTTTTGATATGGAGTCTTGCTCTGTCGCCCAGGATGGAGTGCAGTGGCGCGATCTCAGCTCACTGCAAGCTCCGCCTCCCGGGTTCATGCCATTCTCCTCCCTCAGCCTCCCGAGGGAGGCACCCGCTACCATGCCCGGCTAATTTTTTATATTTTTAATACAGACAGGGTTTCACTGTGTTAGCCAGGATGATCTCGATCTCCTGACCTCGTGATCCGCCTGCCTCGGCCTCCCAAAGTGCTGGGATTACAAGCGTGAGCCACCGTGCCTGGCCCTTCACTTGTAGTTTTAAGAGGATCAGCTTCAAGATTGCTCTCAACTTGTTATTGTCAACATCCAAGAGCCGGCCACGACATTCCTCATCTTCAAGTCTCTCCTCTCCTTTGCAAAACTTCTTGAATCACCACTACACTGTATGTTCGTTAGTTCCTGGGCCAAATTTGTTGTTGATGTTGTGAGTTGCCTCCATTGCTTTGTGACCCATTTTGAACTACAATAAGGAAATTGCTTGAATTTGCTTTTTATCTAACATCACTTTCATAGTCTAAAATAAACATAAAATAAACAGCAAGTAGTAAGTCATTAGCAAAAACAAGTGAGAAATACCTATTAAAATGATGTATAACATAACCACATTTAAGAATGTATTCCCATATCAAATGGCAAATTTCAACAATGCAAAAAGCGCAATTACTTTTGCACTCACCTAATAAAACAATGTTAAAAATAAAATGCCTTTCAATATAATTTTAAAGTTGACACTTCTAATTATATCAAAACAATAGAAAGAATATGATTCTACATTTTAGATATTTCAGGACACTCTGCCTTTCACCAACCAGGCATCATAAAATTTTCACATAATCCTTTTAAGAAATGGTGTCCAATTTTTACACATACAATAACCACAGAAAATGGAAAGACATTTTCCCAAAGACATGCATAAATATTTCCTTTTGCTACAAAGGCTACTCCCAAGACACCATCAAACATTTACTAAAAAGAAGAAAAGAAAATCATTTTTTAATTAGCAATATAGATTGAAGGATTTGGCTTTCCCTTTCTACTTCTTTGCCAATATCATGTGGAATAAAGCAATGAGCTTACTAACTCTGAGAACTTTAATCTCTACATGTGTCCTATCTCTTTATGAGACTGACTGAATCATTTCATTCTGAACCCCTTACTTCCACTCATGTGTAAGGAGGCACCGAGTATATGGCCACCAAAGTTAGTATAGTGCCCTGGAACCAAGAGAGGAGAAAGTTGAAGGAAGTGGTGTCCAACAACAGTAAACACTGCAGAAAATAAGCAGCACTAATCCGGTTTTGTAAATAGAGACATGTGATAGTCTCTGAGAAAGCCATTTCATTGTAGTAGCATGGGCAGACGTCAAATCATAAGTAATCACATCAAGAGTGGGTGATAAGCAAACAGGTGGTGAGAGAGTGCAGACTCACTTTGAAAATGGCAATGAACCTGGAAGGAAGACTGGTAACAAGTGAGGACAGGGAGGTGACCAGGAGCTGATGAGTGAATATTGTCCAATGACAATGAAGGAGGAAACACTGAACCAAATCCCTATACAGCTCTGGCTAAGAAGAGAGGCAAGAGTGGCCAGAAAGCAAGTGAGCAGGCAGGGAGGACAGGCAGAAAAAGGGATCAGCAGGAGGAAAAACTGTGGATAAATAAGGCTGAACAGAGACATCCGTTTGTGTAGCCATGCCAGGCCAATCTGGTTCAATTTTTTATGTAACAAAGTTCCCCTTGTTTTTCAGTTGTCATGGACCCTCAGGTCACATAACCCGAGCATGTGCGGAAGAACCAAGAGTGCAACCACAGAGGGAACCTAAGTGCTCTGACCAAGGAGTAGGGACTGAATTAAAAGCAGACACACCGGTGGCAGGATCCAGGATCCAAACAGATTGAGCTCTGCCATCATCCCACAGCAAAATCCAGTCAGATTATGCCTTCTGACAACACCTCATTGCAGGATCCAATCAGATCACACCTTATTACCCTACACTTATAAAATCTGACTGCCCCCCAGCTTGGAGAGACACTGCTTTGGGAATTGCTCCTGGTGTTTCTCTTACTTGTTACAAGTAATGAGATTCCCTTGCTAAATCCTCCTCAGTTGTGGTCACTGTGTTGCTACCCATCAAGAGACAGAACCCACCTGTTATGAGGGTAACATTTGGGGAAAAAACAAAGTCATATGGGGAAAGCAAGGGTTTTGAACACTTCTATATTTTATTTTATTAGAAAATTTGTCTTATCTTCATTACACTTTATTACTTTCTCACCTTTTTATAAAACATATTAAAGCAAAATTTCCCCCCAACAGATTCCTCAGAGACAAATTCAAAACATAAATATATCTTAGAGAAGTACATTACTGACTCAGATTTATAGGTAGCCTAACTGACACATTATTTGCAGGGAGACCCAGCAAACTGCTACTAAACAAAGAATTGGCATTCTTCATCACCAGTAACACATTCACGAAAGCACAGGGAAGTGTGATACAGCAAACATCCCATCGTCACCCTGTGATGGAAACGTCAAAGATGGGTCAGCAGAAGACCCTTTCAAGGATAATGCAATGCTATTTGTCCCTTTAAGGGTGAAATGAGAGACAAAAGAAGTTCACTGTGGCTTTCTCATAAGAAATAGGGGGCAAGGATAAAATATTATTTAGTATTTGCCCAGTGGACAGCTGTTGCACCATCATGGTGACCAAGAGTGAGTCACAGGTTTATAACAGGCAAACTTTTGGTGAAGTTAATATATGTTGTCTGAAATGAGTTAAATATTCTCTCCTAAAAGTACTAATGCTCACGATATCTTGACATTTTCATAAATGAATTTACATCAATGTAATTTGCTGATAAACATTCAGATATGCAGCTGTGCAGTGTGGGAGTGACAGCCTTATTTAAGGTTTGAAATCCTGGGTTTGAGTCACTGAGTTTGAGCCATTTACTAGCTAGGTGATCTTGTGGCAATGGCTTAACTCTTCTTGACTCTATATTCTTTAGATGCCTGTTGGCTGAATGATATAATGCATGGAAAGCACATAGCAGCATGTCTGCCATTAAATGGGCATATAGATTATCACTGGTTTCCTCTCTTCCATCCCTCTGGAGCCTGTTTTAAAAGAAAAGGTTTGTGCATTTTTTACACTCTAAGACTATGCCCCTAGGTCTATTAAAGCTGCAATCCCCAACTTTTTAGCATAGGGATCTGTTTCATGGAAGATAATTTTTCCATGCTCCAGGGTGGCAGTGGGGGATGGTTTGGAGATGATTTAAGTGCATTACGTATATTATGCACCTCAATTCTATTATTATTACATTGTGATATATAATGAAGTGATTATACAACTCACCATAATGTAGAATCAGTGGGAGCCCTGAGCTTGTTTTCCTGCAACTAGTTAGTCCCATCTGGGGGTGATGGGAGACAGTGACAGATCATTAGCAATTAGATTCTCATAAGGAATGTGCAACCTAGATCACTTGCATGTACAGTTCATAATAGGGTTCATGCTCCTATGAGAATTTGCTGCTGCTGCTGATCTGACAGGAAGCAGAGCTCACATGGTGATGCAAGTAATGGAGAGTGGCTGTAGGTACAGAAGAAGCTTTGCTCACTCACCTGCAGCTCGTCTCCTGCTGCGTGACCCAGTTCCTAACAGACCGTGGACTGATACTGGTCCATGGCCCAGGGGTTGTGGACCCTTGTATAAAAGGAAGTGTATTTGCTATGTAAACAGCATTGCCCAATTCACACCAGTGGGAACCTGGGTGACTGATGAGGGTAAGCTATCATACATCCATGGATCCTTAGGGAATGAAAATATTGGCTAGGCACACGGCTTTCCCCTTCAGGAGGAAAAATGCACTTTTAGGCACTCTGTGTAATCGAAAATACTGGCCTAATTTTGAGAGAAGTCACCTAGTTATATAATTTCGAACACTTTAAAAACCTAACCAATATTTAGAACCCTGAAATATTATTGTTCAGAGTGTTAGAAATCACAGAGTATGTAAACAGATAAGAAATATCTGGTATTTCATTATTCAGATCTGACAGTTTCCTGAATTACCGGCCTTCCCCCATTAAAGTTTATAATAGAGCATTTCTTTGTGTTGTAATGTGTATCTAAAGTTTAAAATTGTCTGAATTTAATCTTCTAGAGGTTTTATATGTCTAGAATGAAAGTATTTAAGAACCCTAGTGTCACGCTCAGACCTCCTTGATTCTAACCAGTTTATCAAGAAATGAGACCTTTTATTTACTCTTACCAACATCTTTATTATTGGACAGAAAGGTTCTATAGTCATGCCCCCTCAAACAGGGTATTACGTTCAATGTTATGGATTGATACAACAATGTTAAAGGCCTCATCCATGTTTGAAAGGACAGTATGAGCTTACAGTGAAATTAGACATTCACAAATAATGACAGCAGAAATCAGCAAGTGATGAGCCCAACTGAAGTGGTGCCACATGTTACTGGATTTCACAGACATGAATAAGATTTTTGCAGCTGGTAACATTTATGTGGTCTTCTGTGAATGTATAAGATGTTGATAGCCAGATATGATAAAAGGGAGTTTATTCCAGGTAGTGACATGAGAAAAGACTGGCAAGAAATGATCTGAGAAATTCAAGAAAAACATTTCTTTTATTGCTCAATAGCAGAAAAGGTAGGGTTTTTTAGCTGCTTCAACAGCCCCATCCTCTGTAGTTGTAGGCTGTAAGCTTCATGAGGGCAGAAGCCATGTCTGCTGAATTCATCACTATGTAACCTATAGCTCACCCTAACACTCTGAAAGTAAGTATGTATTGAATGAATGAAAGTGTGTAGATGAGGAGAATATCAACATGGAAGTAGAGAAGCTCTGTTTTTGGCTCTGATGGCTTAATGTCTTTTAAAGTCTTAGGTAAACTTAGAAAATGGAATGGGTCCCATAGATGGAAAGGATATTTATTATGTTGTTGGCATAAGTTAAAAATCATCTTGAAAAACTGGAAAGACTGTGTAACACCAATGAGATGCAATTTACTATGGATAAGTCAAAGTTATTCCATATTGAGATCCAAAAAGGCAAATAAAAGGGAAATCTATTAATGCAATCGCTCAAGCCCTTTCCAAACCTTGGATTCCATAAGTGCTTTCCTTTAGGTAGCAGAACTTATCTAGGAATCACATAGGAGAATAAAATATAATGAGTTCATTCATTCAGCAAATATTTGTGAAATACAGAGGTGCCCCTTTATTATTAGTTCGTGAACTTCTTGCTACATTACCACCTATAGTGCTTGACACTGAATAGGCAGGCAGTCAATACATTCACTAAATGAAAAAATACATAGAACTTCTTCATCCTCACCAATTCTAACACATCATGTTTAATATTCATTATTTTTCTATCTAGGAAATCACCACTAAAAGATGTAGGGTTCTTATATTCTTTCTTTTAAGGAGAGGTAAATAACAGGGAATACAATGAAAGATGAGGGTGAATTTCATTGGAATTCCTACAGCATTGTGTGCACTCCCCTTATGACACATTCCATTGTACATTATGTTCCAGTTATTTGCAAACAAGATTTTTCTATTATTGTGTGAGAACTTACAGTCCAAAACTGGCATCCAAGTTATTTGAAGCCTTAGGAAACACCTAGCATAATGTTTTGCACACATTAGTCCTTAAAAATATTTGTTGGATGTTGAAGTTAAAAGAGATTTAGCATAAACCTCGACCAGAACAACATTATATAAATAGAAGTACTGAGGAAGGGGCTGGTAATGAACCAGAATATAAAAACGGAGAATAGCGCTCGTGATAAACTGCCTCGTGTGGCCTTTAGGCCTTTCAGCCTGAATTCAGGCATAAAAGAAATCCATCAACTCATCAATTAAACCACAGGACTTACAGTACTCAAGATCCAAACAGCATCCTCATCGAGTTATTCTCACTTTGTGTAACTATATTCTGAAATCAAGTTATAAGGTAATTTTAGAATTCGCCTGCTTTCAGAATTTCCTGCCTATAACTAGGAAGAAATGAATGAAAATTTGTGAGAAGGCCTTATCAGCAGTTATTTTAAAACCTTGGGTGAAAAGATTGCTTACCCTGCTTGACTTGCCTTGGTTTTAAACCTCACATTTATAGCCCTTTCATGGGGATGTCTTTGGAACGCTCTGCCATGGATATCAACATAGTGTAATAAAGCCTTTTTAATACATCAGGAAACAAACTCTTTGGAATGAGAACCAAGATTGATTTCCCTTATTTTGACCTCCGTCAAAATACAGTGAGGTCTCGTAAACAGATCAGAAATTTAAGTCCATATTGTTGCCTATAAAATCCATTCTGAGAATAGAAGTTCAATATTAAAATCAAAAAATAAAAAGGTGTGTACAAGTCTTTATCTTTTCTGCTTCATGAATATCACCTTCAGATTCAGTAAGAAAATGTGCCTCAAATGTATTAATCCAAATGCAACACATGCTAACTTGCCCTCCTGAACACCCAGAAGTCTTTGGTCAGAATGCAATTCAGGAAATTCTAATCTACTAATTAGGAACAAAGCAACTTTTATGTTAAAAAAAAAAATGCCAATCTCCTAAATTCATGATCCTTATTCACCTCTGCTGATCTAGAGCTAACAAATAGAGCATTTTCACCTTCATTCAAAACCAGGCTACAACCACTTGCAAAAACCCACTCCACATTTCAGGATTAAGAACAGTTAACCACTGAAGTACCAAACATGAAAAAAAGAACTGTAATAATAACCACTAGTATTTGTCCCTTAGAAAACAACATAGTATGTAAAGAGGACCCATTTTAATGCTTTACAGGTGAAATAAGTTAATGAAGAATAGACAAAAAGAACTTCTTTTTAGGAGGATTTTCCCTAACAAGCTATGAACCCTGGAGACTTCTAATAGAATCATATCTGACATACCAATAATTTAATAAGTGTATCTAACCATAAAATATAAACTGGCTCCTGAAGAATAGACTTATATGAAGGGCTAAAAGGAGAATTCATGGAAGCTTTGCTGTTTTATTTTATTTATTTATTTATTTATTTATTTGAGACGGAGTCTCACCCTGTCACCCAGGCTGGAGTGCAATGGCGTGATCTCAGCTCACTGCAACCTCCGCCTCCCGGGTTCGAATGATTCTCCTGCCTCAGCCTCCCAAGTAGCTGGGACTACAGGCACCCGCCACCACATCCAGCTAATTATTGTTAGTAGAGATGCAGTTTCACCATGTTGGCCAGGCTGGTCTTGAACTCCTGACCTCATGATCCTCCCAAAGTGCTGGGATTACTTGCTCTAGGATCCTCAAAACTCACTCTCTCTTTTTTTTTTTTTTTTTTTTTAATTCCCTTTGGAAAAGGAAAAGGAAAAAAAAAATTTACGAAGCCATTGGAATGTACCAGAGCCTACAGAGGCATTTTTAAAAATATGACATCACTTAATCTTCACCACAACCTTTTGGGGGTAGGTTTTATTATCTACATTCACAGATGAGTAGAGCTGACCCACACATGAGTGAGTAAACTGATGCTCAAAGGGGCAGCAGAAAAATGCTGACAACAGACAGTAAGGCCATTCTGGGTAATTTAGTTCATGAAGCTCCCTTTGGAGGATTTCATTTTTCTATGTTAAATACACTATTTTTTCCTTTTGAGATACCTCTTTTCAGCAGGAAAATCCTACCATCATCATTTCCCATTTGAGTTCCATGAGCTTCTACCTAGAGGCAAAATGGAAATGGGAATTTTATAATGAAGGAAGCAGATAGGGAGAAAAATCTGCCAACTTAACAAGCCAGTAAGAGGCACCAGAAATCTCAGAGAGCTGCCCATGACATGCATGGAGGGTGGTTCTAGGAGATTCTGAACTGGCAAGGCTGCTGACTGAACCCTTTAGCACAGCCATACTCCCTTAGCTTTGGGATGGGCAGGTTTCAAAACAGCACCACAGGAGGCAGCTCAGCACCCACCTCTCAACCCACCTGCAGACAGCAGAGAAGTGCGGAACAGAGCCTTTGGGTTAGGACCTGGCTTTCCATTTCCAACTCTGTAACAGTGAACTAGTTGCTTAATCTCTTTGTGCCTAAGTGGCTTTATCTATAATAACAGTACCAACATCATATGGCTGTTGGGAGAATTGAGTTGATAATAGGTAAAACTCTTTGAACAGTTCCTGGAAGATTAGCACTCAGTGAACATTAGCTGTTATTGACATTTACTATTTCTGTAAATGATGTTGAATATGAAGCCCTAATGTTGGATCATCCCACAAAAGAGCATACTTACCACATTGACAATGACCTATGAAAGGTATAAAACTCAAACAAAAATGAAACCTTTTTTTCCCCATAGCCTATTCACATACACATCAAGTGATAGTAGAAGTTTCCTTGTGTAATGAAAGTTTAAACTATGTAGTCACAAAGTATCATCAGTAGAAAGGGAAGAAGCAGAGTGACTGGGGATTAGTATTAAAAGGCTTAAAGTGTTTCTTATTAATGTCATAAACACAATCAGGTTCTTAGCAAATTGAATCTGAATCACGTCAATGAAACTGTTGTTCAGCCCTCCCCCAAACTCTATAGGATCAAATGAAACAGAGGGTGGATTAAGCAGCCCCATAACCAGAAGGCACCAGCCTTAGGTCCACCTTTATAAATAAAGTGAGGCCAACTTCCCTCACTGTAAAAGACAGCCTTATAGGAGGAGTAGGCCACCACTAGTCAGAAAAAATTACTACTTTCTCAGTAGATTAGCTGAAAATTACTGCATATTTCTGTGCATATCTGGAACAGAAAGAGCAAACCACCCACTGCAAAGGTGAATTTCGCAAAGAATATGGAAACAATGAGAGCACAACCCTGTCCCTTCCAGCCACTACAACATAAGATTTATAAAACTGCTGCTTCTGTTGCTGGTGAGTAATCATGCCACATTGTTCTCGTATATGAAAATTAATGGGACAGATGCTGGCTGCAAGGTTCACTGAAATTCAATATAAAAGGTGTTTTTTTTTTCTTTATGGCAATGAGAACAGAGGTGTCCTGCTACATCCAAGTTCTAATTCTGAATTCCTCTTCAGAGCAAAGTAACCTTTATAGTTTGCTACATATCTGTGTTAATATGCATAATTTATAGAAGATTATTTTAAGACACAGACAATTTTCTATCTTCAAGCCATTTCTCATTGTCTGGGATATCCTATGAAATCCAGAGTTTGGTGGGACTGTCAATTAAGACAGCTGCTGGTCCACAAGAAGTTAGAGGGTAAAACTTGCCCTGATAATGCAGAAAGAGGAACCAGACACAGGAAGGAAATGTACCCATACATTTTGTCTTCTTGACTACATCAAGGGCATATCTTAAACTATCTATCTAGTTATTAAGTAAATTTCTACTAAGTGTTTATTACACATTAGATATTGAGTTAGATGCTGTGGATAAAATGATGCATTTCCTGGACTCAAGAAATACTCAGTCTAGTTGAGGAAGACAACAAGTTAGACACAATCCCTTAGAGTAATATGTAATAAAAGTGCAGGAAGGAGTGGCCAGGTAGAAGGAACATGATGGTCAGGCAATGATTCTTGGAAGAGGTTATCAACCCATAGTGTTGGCATATATGGAGTTTAATTTCCGTTGATCCAAACTTCCCACAGCTAAATTAGGATTTAGGAATGGGAAGAAATGGCTTCATTGGCTATTATTGAGTTGAACCCACCAAGTCAGTTTGTTGCTTACTAATTTAGATCCCCAAGTATGTAGAAAACAAACAGTAAGTAATGAGTACATGACCTAAAACAAGCTTGTCTACAGAAAATTTACATAAATCAGATATGACACATATAAGCAAATATATGAATAGCTGGTTGTGTGCAGGTGATCTTATGAAAGAATCATCTCTATTGAGAAGCCAGATAAAAACCAGGTTAACCAAAACTGCTAAGAGCAATTGTCCAACAATCAGGGAACTCAGGGATCCTTTTCTACTATTAACCAAGTCTTCTGTCCCTGGGTAAATCAATCACTTCCAGTTTGCACAACTATGCCCCCATTATGGAGTAACAAGGTTTGACAAGATTAAGTTTGCAAATGATGCAACTGCAATTCAAAGCTGAGTAGAATGGGGAGGAGGAGGAGGGAAGGCACAGCCAGTGGTCTACCTCTGTCTCTTGTACATATTGGGGCTCCCAGAGAAGCTTCTGCAGGAGAACATGGAGAACATTCTCATCTTGAAAAATCACTGAAGGAGTTGGCCTCTAAAATTCTGCAGCTTGATGTTATCTAGGTGTATGACTCTTTAAATCTTACAAATGTAAAAAAAGTAAGGAAGGGGCTATGATTTCTTGAATTATTTACAATCTGGTATGAATACTAATTTTTTAAATCAGTTGAGGAACTTAGTAAAATAAAAATATTCTTATACCTGAAGTTGTAGGGGTAAATAGCTAGCATCTTCTTATTTTATTATTTTTGAAGGCCTGTTTTTTCCTTCAATGTTAAATAAATCATAAATTGCCCAATATAATAGGCTGGCACCCTTTTCTCACATACTCTTCTGATTTAGGTTTTGTTTTTGCCTTTTATCTGTGGATTGCACACTTTAAATAGCCCACTAATTGAGCTCCTTATCTTCACCTTCTAAACCATTTTCCATGTCTCTGCCAGAAAAATCTTGCAGTGGTACAAATGCTGTTCATGGCCCCTCAGTGTCTACAGGGGAAAGTCTAAATTCTCTAGAATGTTGTGTAAGACCCCCCCATGACTTAGTATTTTCTCAATCTCCAGCCTGAGCTCTTGCAAGATCCATCTCACTCTAAACTACAGAAGTTCCCTAAAAGTACCATGGTCTTCTCTACACTTCTGCTGTGTCTCTCCAGAAGCCCACCCACCCCCCGCATTCCTACCTCCGTGACAAATAGGCTGCTCCTCTTTCAAAACTCTGTTTCATCACTGCTCTTCTGCCACTCAAACCTCCAACCCTCAGTAATTCTTCTTTTGAGATCCAACCACATTCTAGGCAGACAAATTATAGTATCTTTAAAACTTTATCACAAATACAATAACCAGAAGTCTCCTTGCGAAAAGGAGTTCTAATTTGGCTTTGCATCCCTCTAACCTAGCACAATGTCTGGCACAGAGCAGGCATCCCAAAATATTTGTTGAACACCCATGGCAATATGAATGAATGAATACATACTAAACCCAAACTAAGAATAAAGCATAGGCCAAGCCTAAAAAAACACTTGGCTGTATAGGAACTGAAAGCATGCCCCTAATGACTCGGCAGTGTTCTCTCCCTTCTCTCTCTTTATTTGTTTCCTGCACTGCGCCTAACAGAGTGATACAAACATGTAGTTGCTCTACATATACCAGCTGGACTGCAGGACATCCACTGATGTAATTATGTAACCTCCATAACACAGAGAAAAGTGGATCTATGAAAATATTTCTGAGCATGAGTGCTTGTATGTGTGTAGTGCACTAGTGATTTTCCATCTGAGAGTTGGAAAAATCTATCTTCTATGACACTGGGGCAGAAGATAATGGATCAAGTACCAAGCATAACTAACTAGTGCGAGGTAAGAGTAAGATTTCCTGTTTACTACAAGGTAGCCTACTTATTCTTGGATAAAAACATGAGAGACAAAGGCAGGGTCCAGGTGGAATGCAGTCAGACTTGGCAGGGTCAGAAGGAGACAGCATTATTGTAGGTGCTGATTTTTATTTTCTTGGAAGAAATTTTAATGGTCTCCATTTAATTCAGACCAAAAAAAAAAAAAG